>NC_048225.1:83220047-83438027 GCF_002007445.2 Ailuropoda melanoleuca
ATAATTCAATATAATAAATAAATATATAATATAATATATATTTATATTTATATATAATATAAATGTATTCAATATAAAAATAAATAAATAAATAATTCGAATCTTCAAAAAAAGATATATTTATAATGCATTTAAAAAAGTAAATGTCATGGTGAAAGCACAGATCTAGAGAGTATTTATGAACAATAAGAACCATGTTTTAATAGTTAAATGTCTACTAGTAATCACCTGTACTCTTCATGTACATTTACTACAGCCATACATTCAACACTTTGACCTGAAAAGTAGAAACAATAATTTTCTCTTAATTACTGCTTTCTAATTGAACATGTTAGGCAGATATTACTTCTTCAAAATGTTTTCCTTCTTAACATCTTTTTTTTTTTAATATAGTAAGAGGGCTATAACAAATAAAGCACTGGTAATATCCTTGCCATCAAATAGAGTCTATAAGGAACCAGGTAGTTTGTATTATTACTACGTTTGCAGTATCATTAATCACTAAATCATGAAATTAGGCATTATTATCTTTATTTAGAATCCTAACATTACGTAAGCACAGAAAGTTAGTAGTGAAGCCAGGACGTCAATCCAAGTCTGTCCAACTCCAAACCCCACAATTTTTCCAGTATATCATACCATCTCATAGCAAGTGTTGTTTGACCATCTCTTCAGCTTTGTCCCAAGCCAATCAAATCTCTGACAGTGGTGGTGGAGCCATTGGCAGAACATGAAACCTCTAAGTGCCGAGGCTAGAACCTTCCACTATTCTCTTCCTCATCAGCCATGATACTCTCTTGCCTATCCTTCCCACCCCAACTCCTTCATTCATCTTTGGGTTTCTATATTCAAAATTTTTATATCTACATTTTCCTTTTCATTTTGCCGTGAAAACATTAATTTATACCCTTGTATTGCTATTACATATACTATCATATGGGATTCATTTTGCATCTCCTTTCCCCTCTTAAAATCATCCTAGACTTGGGGTGTCTTGGTGGCTCAGTTGGTTAAGCATCTGCCTTTGGCTCAGGTCATGATCCCAGGGTCCTGGGATCAAGCCCTGTGTTGGGCTCCCTGCTCGTGGGGAGCCTGCTTCTCCCTTTCCTCCCCACTTATGCTCTCTCTTGCTCTCTCTCAAATAAATAAATAAGGACTTTAAAAAAAATCATCCTAGATTTCATTCCCAGAAAAACTTTCCTACAAGTCAGATCATTTTACTGTCAGACTCATACCATGCAGTTTTCTCCACTGCCTATAGACTTATATTACTATACCTTAAAAATATTTCTTTTTCTTTTGTAAATAAAGTAGAAGTGAAAATCAAATTGGAATCCCCCGAATTTTATCACAAATTGCAAATTTATATTGTACAAATGGAATGGGTCATAGAGTCAACAATTAATATGACTTAATACACAGTAGAAAATTTTGACTGTAGATAAACCATGTTTGGGAACTTTTGACAAAGCTGAGTTGTCCTCATTCATTTTACCTACTCGCAGAAATAATTTAGCAAGTTGTTTTCTGGTCTCCAAGATCCCTCTAAATTTGGTAAAGCAAGTGCAAGTCTAGTTTTAGTAATTCTGTCAGAATGGGCACCAGCCCGACACAGCTCAGGAACCGACTTGCCGGCACCTGACAGAATTTTTAAAATATTTGTACTCTTGGAATTTAGATCTGCTGATGACCATGACAGAATCTGAGCCAGTGTCCTTTGCTTTGAAGGTAATCCTAAGTAGAAAGAATTACTGCTAAGTGAGTGTCCAGAGTTCTTCAAGTAACTGAGCTCTGATAGATGTCAGTAGTGTTTTCATAAGAGGACTAAGATAGTAACACCATTCCTGTATTTATGTCTATAAAAGAAATGACTAAACATCTTCAAAAGCACTTTTGCTATACGACTGTCCAGATATGTTGCCAGGCCCAGCAATTTCTCTTTGGAAAATTTGTCTTTCTTCATTCCCAGTATATATATGTCATTTTTCTCTGGTTGAAAACACAGCAAAGAAAAGCAAGTAGCTCTTCATCTTCACCCAACTAGCAAAGATGGTCACATACTAGAATTTAATTTCATTACATGTAATCTAGCCTTTAATCTCAGTCTGTCCCAAATCTGTTTTTTAAGGTAAAGTGAAATTTAGGATAATTCACAACAACTACAACAAAATTCCCAAAACTGCTATGAAAGAACAAAACACTCATCATAATCAAATCCATTCCAAATTAGCAAAGTGATCCAACTGTTTTATTTATGTAGATAGGACCACTGAGGACAACATTGCTGACACACACAAATATTCCTTTTTTCAAAAAATATTCATTTATTTATTTATTTATTTATTTATTTGATAGAGAGAGAGCGCGCGTGAGCAAGTGCACAAGCAGGGGGAGCAGCAGAGGGAGAGGGATAAGCAGGCTCCCCACTAAGCAAGGAGCCCCATGTGGGACTAGATGCCAGGACCCTGGGATCATGACCTGAGCTGAAGGCAGATGCTTAATCAACTAAGCCACCCAGGTGCCCCAAATATTTCTTAATTAATATCCTACTGAGATAGTTTTACTGTCCTGAAAATAGCAGACTGGTTCAAAAACTGAATTCAAAACAAAACAAAACAAAACTAGTATCCTAACCAATTGTATGTCCACTCTTGTTTATAATTTGCTACAGTTAAAGAAAGCACTGCAATATCAAATAATATTTTGATTTATCACTAAAATAGAAAGAAAGAAAAGGGTATGACTATTTTACTCCAAATAGTAGTTCTAGAAAAACAATTTCCCTTTCATTTGGTTTTCTAGATATTTCTATTTTCCTTAACACCCATTCTGATATTGGTAATAAATTCACGGTTTAAATTATATATGGTTATTTGTTTTGGAATGTTCTACCAACACTTACACAGCATTCTCTTTGGATATCATATATATTTAGTAATATGATTCATTCATTTGATCACTCATTTACAATGATTTTTAAATGTCTATACCGGAAGATCCTTTTAAAAATCCGTAATTTACTTGGGGAGGCAAAAATTAAATTCAGTAAGCACAGGTTACTAGTGATAAACGCATTGGCCAAGCCACTTCATCCGTTGAAGGTAAGAAGCTTATTTGTTGCTTTTGTGATAAGATTGGTTCCTGGGAAGACCTGAAAACATAATCCAACTTTACCAAGGGCTTATGTAGCCATTCCCCTGCAGTCTGTCCTACTTAGCACCTGCCTAGCATATTGTTAGGGACTAGAGAGAGAACAAACTGGGTAGACAAGGTTCATATTTTCATGGAGCTTATATCCTAGTAGACAGGGGAGGCAAAGAACAAAATAAATAGGATAATGACTTAAAAAAAAAAATTCAACATGTCCAGGAAAGGCCTCTCTGAGGATACATGTCAACTGAGATTTGAAAGATGAAAATAAGCCAATGAGCCATGAAAATGGAGTGTAGGAGAAATGTACAAGTTCAGAAACCTGTATTGAAGCATGAAATATGAAAGATATGTATGACTGAAAACCATTAAAAGTATCTTGAATAAGAAGTGCCAGAGGGAGGAAAGTGAGACAAGGGAGCACTAAATTAAATCTGAAAATCCAAATCGGGGCATGGAACTAGGATTGGAATTTGATGGATTGTTATTCGTTTAAGTAGAAAAGGTAAAGGCCAGCATTCATGGTTGGTAACAAGTACAAAGGCAATTCTAGATGAGGAGAGTTTGTGGGGAGAACAGTAGGAGGTAAACTTAGAAATGTACATTGAGGGTCAGGCTTCAAAAATTCTCTAGTAATGGAGAAATTTAGACATTTGTGCAGTGAATAAGAAACTTCCTAGGTATCAAAGATGGTAGTGATTAGTTGCCCTGTTTTGTTTTAATTTTGGTAGTTGATTCTTTGTCACAGATGGATGTGGATTCTTCTGGATCTTAGCAGAGGAATCACACTGTTAAACTAGTATTCTGGAAGACAGCAGGACAGACTGAAGAGTAGAGATGGTGATGCGGGGACGGGGAAGCCAGAGTGATTACTGTGTCAGGAAGATGTGGTGTACTCCCTGAAGAAGAGGAGGCCTGTCGGGATGGAAAGGATGGAAGTGGAGGGTTGAAAAAATTTGACAAAAGTCAACTGCATGAATAAACCAGACCACACCACATGGTAGGGGAAGACCATTTGTAGGAGATGGATGATTCAGAGATGCCATTCAAAATTAGAGACTTAATGTTTTTTACACAGTATGTATTTAATAATGTCACACTGAGATTTAAGACTTCATCTTCAAGTTGCTGCTTACCTCATGAACTTACATCTGAACAAATCAGTTTATTCCTAGTTGGAATCAGTTTTGCCACCTGAAAGTTGTGAAAAACAACTTAGGAAACAAGGAGATTTGGGATTACGAAATGTGTCTTTTGCTTCTAAGTCCGCAGTGAGGCAGACATGAGTGCTTAAGGAAGAAAGTCTTCCCAGCATATGGGAGCTGCAAGTGACTTCTAGGATGAACTGGGGTCCTGACAGAATTGCCCCAGCCTACCTTGTTATCATTCCAATGGAAGAATAGAACACCCTGGACTCTCAGAGATTGGGTGATTTACCCAAGATTGAACATCAAAGTCAGAGTTTAAGCCAAACCTTTGACCTCAAAATATAGCCATTTCCCATTGCCTATTCACAGATAAATTAATTGAACTTGAAAATTCAAAAGAAAAAGCTACCAAGTAAATAAGTAATTAGAAAGTTTGGAGTTTTTATATACACATGCTTTCTTTCCTGCTATATTATTTTTTTAAAATTCATATTAGATGGGTAACAAGCTCATTGTTAAACATTTTGAAAATGCACATGTCATTTTATTGTGTTTAGTTCTCCTGGGTGTGGGTACTTTTTCCTTCTCCATTCCAAATCATGACTTTCTGTTCCATTGACAAAGAATTTTTTAAGCTGTAGGACTACTAAAGCAGCCAGTACAAAGCATGGAGAAGATTACTAACTTCAATTCCTTACCTCCCTCCATCTCCCCTCCCAATTATGTTTGCAAAGCCCAAATTCTTTTTTTAAAGATTTTATTTATTTATTTAAGGGGGGAAGGAGTTGAGGGAGAGGGACAAGCAGACCCCACATTGAGTGCAGAGCCCGATGTGGAGCTCAAATCCATGATCCTAAGATCATGACCCAAGCTGAAATCCAGAGTCGGAGACTCAACTGACTGAGCCACCCAGATGTCCCTGCAAAGTCCAAATTCTTATAGGGAATTATGAGAGGAAGCAAACGTGGAGACAAGGTAGAAAGGAACCAGGAGATTTGTGTATTTACAGAGTATTGGTAACCCCATTTCTTAGATCAAGAGCAGGTGGTAAGACTTTCAGGGAATGGCTACCTGACTATAGGGTAGAAGATAATTTGTATAAGGTTGATGATTCAAACAATCTAGAAACTCCACTACTGTGTATCCAAAGAAAATTAAAACACTAACTCAAAAAGGTATATGTACCCCTATGTTGATTGCAGATTATTTACAATAGAAAAGATATGGAAGCAACCCAGGGCGCCTGGGTAGCGCAGTCGTTAAGCGTCTGCCTTCGGCTCAGGGCATGATCCTGGCGTTCTGGGATCGAGTCCCACATTGGGCTCCTCTGCTGGGAGCCTGCTTCTTCCTCTCCCTCTCCCCTGCTGTGTTCCCTCTCTCACTGGCTATCTCTCTGTCACATAAAAAAAAAAAAAAGATATGGAAGCAACCCAAGCGTCCACTGATAGATGAATGGATAAAGAAGATGTGATAAACCTACACAATGGAATATCACTCAGCTGCAAAAAAGAATGGGATCTTGCCAATTGTGACAACATGGATGGACCTAGAGGGCATTATGCTAAGCGAAAGAAGTCAGACAAAGACAAATACTGTATAATTTCACTTATATGTGGAATCTAAAAAAACAAAAAAAATAAATAAACAACAAAACCCAGAACAGACCCATAAATACAGAGAATAAACTGGTGTTGCCAGAGGGGAGAGTGGTGGGGAGATGGGCAAAATGGGTGAAGAGGAGTGGGAGGTATGGGCTTCCAGTTATGGGATGACTAAGTCAGGGGATAAATGGTACAGCATTGGGAATGTTGTCAGTGCTGCTGTAATAGTGTTGTATAGTGACGGATGGTAGCGACACTCGTGGCGAGCAGAGCATAACATAAAGAGTTTCATATCACTATGTTGTAAACCTGAGATGAATGCAACCTTGTGTGACAGCTATACTTCAATTTTTTAAAAAGTTGCTAAATGCATAAAAAAAAAGATTGATAATTCAGAAATTCCATTTAAAATTAGGGACTTTTGTGTGCCTGGGCAGCTCAGGCTGTTAAGCAACTGCCTTCAGCTCAGGTCATGATCCCAGAATCCCAGGATCAAGTCCTACAGCTGGCTCCCTGCTCAGCAGGGGGTCTTCTCCCTCTGCCTGCCACTCCCCCTGCTTGTGCACCGCCCCCCTTTGCAAAAATAAATAAAATCTTTAAAAAAAAATAAAATAGTATATAATATATAGTACGTAATACCTATTACTACGTAGTAATACATGAGTAATACATGGAGATACATATTAAGTATTTAAGAATACTTAATAAGATTTAATCTTCAAATTGCCATTTACTTCAAGAATTAATATATGAAAAAGAAAACCAGTTTATTCTTAGTAGGAAACAGTTTCGGTATATGAAAATTTGAAAAACCATTGAAGAAGAAAGAAGAGGTTTGTTATTACAAAATGCATGGTGCCCATGGTGACATTGGACTCTATCTGCAGGAGTTCCCAGGACTCAAGCTTGGTGCCCAGGCAGGAAAATAGCTCTTAAATTTCAAGGCATGATGCGGCTTGGGCATGGCCTTATCATTGGTGATCAGAATATATCAAAATCAGAGGATTCTATTTAAAAGTCTGGAACTTTACAAGATCCACAGGACACCTGCACAAACTTGGACAATTTTAAGTGCAAAGAAATTTCAACAATGCTTGAAATAAAATTTTCTAGCCAGAGGGGGGCTAGGAACAGTTCAAGTTTGACTTAGGAATATAAACGTTGCCTCTTAGATCCTGTGTTACAGAAGTCTTAGCCACCATACCTAGTTCTATAGAAGAAAGAGAATAAAAATCACACATCTCACCATCTAGAAATAACACTGGCTAAAATTTTTGTGGTATATCAGTTTTTATTCTATGCATGTACATGTAATTTTTTAATACCTTCGTAATATAACTGTTTTGTAATCTTTATTTTTACTTATTGAAGCATGTTAGAAATATTTTTCCGTGCCAATAAGATATTTTAATGGTCGTATAGCATTACAATGTATGGAGACACTATAATTTATTATTAAAGGATAACATTTCAAGATATTATGCTGTTTCCAACTTCTTCACTATTATAAACAAAACTTTGATAAACATTTTTGTAACTAAATCTTGGCTCAAATTTACAATGAATTGAGGTGGCAAGTTTTGATATGAAAAGTAGTGGGAAAATTAGCATTTGTATGTTTCCTTGTAGAAAAGTCTGAATCAAGCAGATGGATGGAAAATATCCTCTTCCAAGGGGACATAAGTAGACAGGGAAGACTGGATACTAGCTCGGAAGAATAAACGTGGGAGAACAGCAACCATTTATCGAGGGTCCCCAAAATACACGATTTCATTTAATTTTCAGCTGCACTATAAAAAGGTATTATCCACACGTGATAGATGGGAAACTAAGGCATATGATTAAATTGCCCTATGTAAATTACTAAGTGTTAGAGCAGAGATCCAAACTCAAGTCTTCCTGATTTTAAAGACCATGGCTTTTTTTTTTTTTCAGGTTTGTTTGGTTTTTTTCCATATATAATTTAAAACAAGTTTGGCCAACATGACTGTTTTGCACAGCAGGACCTCCTAGTGCTAATAGCATTTATTCTACTCTAAAATATGTAAGGAATCATAAAGGAAGCAAGGAGCTCAAGTTTTTGGAGAAACGTCTTTTTTTGTTTTCTTTTTGTTTGTTTGTTTATTTGTTTTCTAGTTCTATGGGGCAATAACGGACATGCAGCTCTGTGTAAGCATCACGGCTTGACTTTCATAAATTGTGAAATTATCACCACAATAAATTTAGTTAAACATCCGTAATCTCATACAGATATGAAACAAGCCAGAGTAAAATGGTTTTTTTCCTTATGATGAGAACTTTTAGGATTTACTCTCTTAGCAGCTTTCACACACACCACACAGCAATGGTGACTACAGTCATCATGTACTTTCCATTCCCAGTACTTATTTATCTTCTAGCTGGAATTTTGTACCTTTTGACCCCTTTCACGCAATTCCCCCCACCTTTCGCTCCCTGCCTCTGGTAACCACAAATCTGATCTCTCTTTCTATGAATTTGGGTTTGGGTTTTTTTTTTTTTTTTATTTCACATAGAAGTGAGAGCATACAGTATTTGTCTTTCTCTGACTTATTTCACTTAGCATAATGCTCTCAAGTTCCATCCATGTAGTCCCAAATGGCATGGTTTCCTTTTTTTATAACTGAACCATATTCCATTTTATATATATATGACTCACAGCTCATTTATCCATTCATCTGTTGATAGACAAGTTAGGTTGTTTCTATGTCTGGACTATTGTGAATCATGTTGCTTCAGACATGGGAGTGCAGATATCTCTTTGACATGGTATTTCTGTTTCCTTCAGATAAATACCCAGAATTAGAATTCACTGGATCATCTGGTAGTTCTATTTTTAATTCTTTTCAGGAACTTCCATGCTGTTTTCCACAGTGGCTGGACCACTTTATAATCCCACTAACAGTGCACAAGGATTCTCTTTTCTTCACATTCTCGCCAACATTTGTTATTGCTTGTCTATTTGACGATAGCCATTCTAACAAATGTGAGGTGACATCTCATTGTATGTGTGTTTTTTTTAAAGGTTTTATTTATTTATTCGACAGAGATAGAGACAGCCAGCGAGAGAGGGAACACAAGCAGGGGGAGTGGGAGAGGAAAAAGCAGGCTCATAGCGGAGGAGCCTGATGGGGGGCTCGATCCCATAACGCCAGGATCATGCCCTGAGCCGAAGGCAGACGCTTAACCACTGTGCCACCCAGGCGCCCCCTCGTTGTGGTTTTGACTTGCATTTCTGTAATGATTAGTGACGCTCAGCACTTTTTCATCCACCTATCGGTCATTTGCATGCCTTCTTCGTCTATTCAGGTCCTTGGTCCATTTCTTAATTAGATTTTTTTTTTTTTGCTATCAAGTTATACGAATTCTTTATTTTGGATATTAAGCCCTTAGCAGATAATGTGAATGCAAATAAATTTCTCATTCTGTAAGTGGTCTTTTCATTTTGTTAATCATTTCTTTTGTTGTGGAGCTTTTAATTGGATGTATTCCCATTTGTTTATTTTGGAAAAACTCTTCTTGGTACGCTAGTAGGTGTGCTGGTGTTACTCCTCTCCTGGTTAAGACTAAACTCACAAACTTGCTTATGCCTGCCTTATATAGAGATAGAAATTACATTTTCTTCTTACCAAAGCTCTCTTCCACCATAGGACCTATTATAATTAAGAATAAAATGAAAAAGAAGCCATTACTCATCAGTGTTTCTTATCGCCCCATTACTTCACCCCCTTAAATGTAAAACTAAAATCACAATGTCTATGATATAGAAACATTTTCAGAGATACTCACTGGATCTTTATTTCCTATTTTCTTTTTTTAAAAGATTTTATTTATTTGAGAGAGTGAGAGAGAGAGAAGCGGGGAGAGGGGCAGAGGGAGAGAGAGAAGCAGGCTCCCCGACATGGGGCACGATCCCAGGACCCTGAGAGCGTGACCTGAGCCGAAGGCAGACGCTTACCCAACTGAGCCACCCAGGCGCCCCTTTCTAAATATTTTCAATTTGAATTAAGATATATGCAGTGAATTTATTTCATGTGTATGCTCCTTAAAACATTGTCTCAAATCAGGGAAGTCTTAAATTAGGTTTTCAGTTTCTATTCCTATTCTGAGGTTACTTTTTAGCATCCTTATGTGAAAGCATGATGACTCATCAGAAATGTGTTGTTTCTTCCAGGGGTATATTTACAAAGCTAGTAGCCATCAAGCAAAAGGAATATTCTGAGAAACATTTGCCCTCCTTCAATGAATAAGCAACTAATCATGCTTTGTCAGTAAGAGAGGTTAAGTCTCCTTCTGGTCTATCCTAAAAGTCATAGCTGTGGAATTAAACTATATTTCAACTCTTAAATGACCGTGGATATAATTAGTTCATGGGTAACGGCTGTACCAGTTTTTATCCATGTCTCTGTGATAGGTAGAGCTAAGGTTTACAAAATTCAGTCTCTGGGACATTGTGGATGTGACAAAAGGTTATAGCTTTGTGAACAAACTAGAAAAATAAGGAAAATCATATGCACAAAAATGTTAACTGTCCTTACAGGGGAATTAGAGGCTTACCATTTACTGTGAATTATATTCTTCTTAAATTATGATGTTAAAATGGCATTCCAAATTTTTATTTAGGTTATTGGACTTGCTGGGTTTTATTTTTGTTTTTGTTTTAGGAGAGAATGATTTCCTGTACCTGATATTCAAGTTTGGGAACCATGGTTTTTTAGAACCTTTTTCAGAAAGCCTAGGGAGCCTTGCCCTTGAAGCCCTTCCAGCTTACAAATGTTTGTCGTCTTGTAGCAAGGGTTAGCATCAAGGAGGAAAACTTCACCAGGCTGCCTAATAATGTGATAAACCATTATCCTAAACTTCTCCTTGCTCTTTCTTCAGTTAATGCAATCTCCCAAATCGCATGTCCTTACCACCTAGATTTAGAGCAAGTAGACATTATTTTCTGTGAGCCTACATGTATACACATACACATTTCCCACTTTCACTCTTTCCCTTCCAACAATGGTTAACATGATCATGATCATTTCAATACACAATCTTTTTTAACCTCCTTTCATTGGCTCCCTACTTCCTTTGGGATGTTACCCATTCTCTTTGATATGGTCTCAAAATATCTTGACTAGGTCTCATCTGTGCCTGAAAGAAGAAATGGACTTCTTTCAATTCCAAGACTATCTCAGCACTTGACTAATTACCTTCATACTTATCCCATCCCATTCCTTTCCCAACATTTCTGCCTTGCTAACTAACATCCATCTAACCTTCAATTTTCAACTTAAAGATTACTTTTTCCTAAAAGAGCTTACCAGGCCAACTATATCCCCCCTTCCTCTGCCCAAAGTCAAGTTCCTTTTTCAATTTTAAACTTAAAGATTACTTTTTCCTAAAAGAGCTTACCAGGCAATTTTCAACTTAAAGATTACTTTTTNCTTTCCCAACATTTCTGCCTTGCTAACTAACATCCATCTAACCTTCAATTTTCAACTTAAAGATTACTTTTTCCTAAAAGAGCTTACCAGGCCAACTATATCCCCCCTTCCTCTGCCCAAAGTCAAGTTCCTTTTCCTTCTGTTTCACTTGCAGTTCTCCATTTTAAAACTTGTAATCATTTATGCAATACCTACATTCCCTATAGCTTTGTACTCTACGCTGTGAGCTCTGGAAAGGCAGGGATTGTTTTATGTTCTGCTATATGACCAATGTCCTACTTTAGGCCTCCATATCTTAATAACTGGTATTTGATAAATATTTTCAAATTAATGAATTCCCTCTGCTTTGCCTTCTGAGTCCTTTCCTCTTGTTACTTTTTTTATTCTGGCCAGTAGTTTCAACAACACAGTTTAATTATTTCAAAAGACAGTTTACAAATCAATATTCCCATTTCCAAGACTTCACTGCTCTGGATTTAATATATGATAATATATTAAATATATATTATATTATATAATATATTATAATATAATATATTATAATATATTTAATATATGATAATAATGTATTTTTCCTATAATATTTCTCCTCTGTGCTACCAAATCATGCTTCTCAAATTCTGGTTGAACTTTTGTTTTTGCTTTTGTTTTTTTTAAATAAGGTGCAGTGAATTCTGGGACATGATTAACACAAAATGGCATGCTGCTACCGCCCATATCGAGATTCTAGAACGAATGTTTAAGACTCTGCAACATACTTTAACTAGAAGATTGATGACGGCAGGGTTTTTTAGCTATTTCTGGGGGTGTGCTACAGTGAAATGATTGAAAGTAAGGTAAACAGAAGAAGAGTTTTATCAAATGGAAAAATCCATGATAGAGAACAGCCCCATCCCAAGCAATTAAAAAAGAAAAGAAAGAAAGCAGGTGGTTGTGCTGAGCAATGCTTACTGAAAGCCAAGAAGCTGTCACAAACATTTCCAGGACTGGCAAACCAAAAAATGCACTTTGTGTGTGCAGAACCTGGGAAAGATTTCTAATTATGCATTTGTTTCAAACACATTTCTTCTTCCAGATAATGACCACTTTCAGGGTTGTCATTTTGAAATAAGAAGAGGGAAGGAAAATGTGGGGGCATATAAAGGAAAGAAACTGCTCCAATTCAAGAATTTTGTAAATTTACAGAGGACATTGACCCTGAAAATCATCTAAGAAAACTCTTACTAGTGTCTAGATGAGGAACTGAGACATGAATTGCATACTGATTTGCATTCACCCACTCCATGATTTTTGTGGTGGACTATTAGGATGTCTAAAAAATGTAATCAATTTTAAGCAGCATTTAGCATATGCCTTAAATTAGGTGCCATCCCAAACTCCCAGATGCTCTCGACATCCGTGGACGTGAAACCCTAGTTATACTTGAATGAACTCTCTCCTTGTTATCTCACCTCTAGTGAGACTTTTTAAGTTCTGTCATTTTTTTCCTACTCAACTTCTCCTAAATCATTTTTCTTTCTTTTCTAGTTCCAGGGACACATACAACTGTAATTCTTCACAACTCCACAGCTAGTGGACTATAATCAACTCCTAACTTGTCTTTCTGTAATTCAGCCTGTACAGAGTAGCCAGAGTAGTGAGAATAATTACCTCAAAGGTCATGTTTATCATAGCACAATACATTTTATCCTATCACTCAGAAACTTAAATGGTTCTCTAGCACCCTAATGAGTCAAAAAAGTTCACAGCAATCAGGAACTGTGTGCTCCCTGGCAGGAAATTTTCCTTCTTGTACACATATCTGTGAGTTCAACACCATCCATGCTGCGATCCTAGGCAAACTGGAAAGAACCCAGCACCGTTTCCCAGCCTTGCCCATCACTAGGTTTATCACCTTGTTGCTGGTCTTTATGGATTCTGAACTGTAGTTTATTTGTCTCTAAAAGATAGATGATTTCACTCCCCACCACACTGACTTGCTGGGAGAATTAACAGATATGGTTTTATAAAGAACCTGGCGTATATCAGACATACTCACACACTTTACTCGTTTTATATCTTTGCCCTGCCTAATTTCACAAAGGATTTGATAAGTTATCATCTACTCATTCTTTCATTCATTTATTCAATCAAAAAATGTATATTGAACACTTCCTGGTGCAGACGCTATATTAGCAACATGGGATATAAAGAAGAATAAGATACAATCGCTCACCCTGAAAAACCCTCATATAGTAGCAGAAATAAAAATACAGGGGTGCCTGGGTGGCACAGCGGTTAAGCGTCTGCCTTCAGCTCAGGGCGTGATCCCGGCGTTATGGGATCGAGCCCCACATCAGACTCCTCCGCTATGAGCCTGCTTCTTCCTCTCCCACTCCCCCTGCTTGTGTTCCCTCTCTCGCTGGCTGTCTCTATCTCTGTCAAATAAGTAAATAAAATCTTTAAAAAAAAAAACAAACATAAAGCAATGTGACTATATTGGAATAGGAATAGTGTATTTGGGGATCCCTGAGTAAGGACTCCTAAACTCTACCAAGACTTGAGAGTTAGGTCAAAGAGGATGGGACACCTAATTTCAACCAACAAGCAAAGATGAGTAAAAGTTATGAAGACAAAGAGGAAACAAGGCTGTCACAGGTAGGTGGTAGATCACTAGATCAATTATTATGGTTATTATTATTGTAAAGTCCTACACCAGAAAACACTGCATCAGATCCAAGCTAACTTCTGGTTCCTTACTTACAGCAAGCTGTACTGAATTCTTTGTTGTTGTTGTTGTTGTTTTTAAGATTTTATTTATTTATTTGAGAGGAGAGAACGTAAGTGGGGGAGGAACAAAGGGAGAGGGAGAAGCAGATTCCGTGCTGAGTGCAGAGCCCCGTGCTGGGCTCAGTCCCAGGACCTTGAGATCATGACCTGAGCCAAAATCAAGAGTCAGACGCTTCACTGACTGAGCCACCTAGGCACCCCAACTGTACTGAATTCTAACATTGCTCAGCTTATCCATGACTGAATCACACGCATGCCCACACCCAGCCCTTGGACCCCTCCTCTCTGAGCTAGCTCTCGCCTTCTGTATACCTCAGAATTGTGGTTTAAGTTCCTGAGATCCTTCCTCATAGGATCCTCATCGTCCCTTACCCAGCTTGCTTACTTAAGCCATTTGTTTCTTGCCTACTCCTTCTTGACCACATTGGCCTCCCAGGGTTTTGGATTTAGTCTGTCTGCTGGGAATTGCTCCATCAGACTCTGCTCATCCCAGCCACACTTCCCTGGGTATATGTGTGTGACTCCTTCTTGACTTCAGGTCTTCGTTTAAATGTCACATCTTCAAAGAGCCCTCTCCTACTACCATCCCTTCCCCACCCCCAAATATAAAAGAACAATAGGTCTCTTGTCCATATGATTCCCTTTAATTTCTGCATTGCAATAACTATCGGGCAATATTTTCATTTGTTTATCTGTTTGTTTCTGACTTCTACCATGAGTATGTAAATTTTATAAGGTTTCAGGGCTTGTCCAAGTGCTTAGAACATTTCTTGGAACACAGTAAGCTGTCAATAAACATTAGATTAATGAACGAGTAAATGAATGAAGGAATGAATATCTCTGCTCTGCCAGTTGATCAAATTCCTGCTCCCTAAATTCTCAGAGCCACTAGATTCCTCTGTTTTCAGCAGATTCCTAGTTCTAGACTCTTATGATCTTATAGATATACATGAATCCATGTGTCCGCATGCGCCTGTAATTCAAGGTCACCCATTATCTTCCCCAGCCCAACCCTTAACTCATATTTTATTAATTGGCAATTTGAACCCTCTACCTTGGCCAACAACATTTCATTGTCCTCCTTCAACCAAGCTTACTAATATTTGTCTTTGTGCCTTGAGACAAGTCATTACCTAAACTTAGCTATGGAGTAAGAATTTCTATCATTACCTTCAGGTTCTGGTTAAAAACTACTGTTAAAGGGGGTGCCTGGGTGGCTCAGTCAGTTAAGCACCTGACTCTTGATTTTAGCTAAAGTCATGATCTCAGGGTCCTGGGATCGAGCCCTGTGTTGGGCTCTGCACTCAGCACAGAGTCTACTCTCTCCCTCTCCCTCTGCTCACTCTCTCTGTTTCTCTCTTTCAAACAAATAAATAAATCTTTTTTTTTAAAGAACTACTCTCAAAGTCTTCTCCAATCCCCTTCAAATGAAATCTCCCTGTAATCATGTCCTTTATTAGTTTATTCAAGCTGTACCATGTTGTAATTTTTAGTATTGATCTTAACTTTTTATATCACTGAACATATATATTTGTTTTTCCCTTGCTACACTCCAAGTATTTTAAACTAGTTATCACTTATCTCTCTTTTTTTAAAAAAACTGTGTCTCCCATCACGGTTTCTTGATTTCTCCTCAGGAGATAAAAAGTAAGGAATTTCAGGGGCGCCTGGGTGGCGCAGGCGTTAAGCGTCTGCCTTCGGCTCAGGGCGTGATCCCGGTGCTCTGGGATCGAGCCCCACTTCAGGCTCCTCCGCTAGGAGCCTGCTTCTTCCTCTCCCACTCCCCCTGCTTGTGTTCCCTCTCTCGCTGGCTGTCTCTATCTCTGTCAAATAAATAAATAAAATCTTTAAAAAAAAAAAAGTAAGGAATTTCAAATAAAATCGTATCCTAATTATTACTGACATGACACAATTTTGCTTGTTGTGGTGACTCTTCAGAGTGGCTCAATTTCACCAAATCCCAAATTTTCTCACCTCAGATTTTTTTTTTTTAATGTATCACAACCTCTCTCCTTATCTACCAGGACAGCGAGCTCCTTCAGGGCAGAAACCAGTCTCCTTCATCTATGAACCCCTAATAGCTAGCACATTATTTGGCATATGATAGTTCAAGAAAACTTTGCTGATGACCAAAAGAAAAAAATCATGTTTCCAAAGGTTGTTGTGATGCATCATTTAGATCCTTCACTCCACCAACAACTCAGAGCGTGATCCTGAAATGCTGGTCATGCTGCTTTGGCTTCTGCAGAACCGTCACAAAGTTTGACTGCGTTTGCTTGATGGGTCGAGCACAGATGGCTGCATCAGTGGGGTCTGTGCTTCAGTACCAACATGTAACCTTCTTTTACTTGTTAACTTCTTTTACTCTTAACTTTCTTTTACTTGTTACTATGGAAAGTCCATTCTTTCCTCAATGGAAAGAAAATTAAATTTATCATAGGTGCTTCTTCAATGTATCTGGTTTATAGTTTGAAAATTGAGGGCACCTGGATGGCTCAGTCGGTTAGGTGTCTGCCTTTGGATCAGGTCATGGTCCCGGGGTCCAGGAATCGAGCCCTGCCTCAGGCTCCCTGCTCAGTGGGGACCCTGATTCCCTCTCCCCCCCCTCAAATAAATACATAAATAAAATCTTAAAAAAAAAAAAGAAAAGAAAATTCATTTGTCTGTATCGTGTAGAAGTCAAAAAGTGCCCCAGATTTAGAAGAAGCCATTGACGTTTGTGACAAAGAGAAGTGGTAAAAAGTAGTGTGTTACTGAATAGATGCCAAATTAACCAGGGCTTAGGAACAAAGGAAGCAAAAGAGGGACTTTATTTTATCATATAAGAGGCAGAAGGTGAGAACTAGGTAAGTCTCAAAGTCAGAGAGGGATTAATAACATTTTTATTTGAGGCCGAGCCTGCAAACTATTCACTAGGGTTCATTAAGTTTCCCTTCCAGAGTCTGAAGCACAACTGAGAACTGCACATAGGGGTCAAGTAGGTCCAGGTATAAAGGTTGGAGAAAAGCAGGGAGCAGAAGACAGGCAGGACATTATCCCCTACTCGCCCCCCTAGTGTCTCATACTCATTGATCCCTCTGTTTTTGAGGCTATTCGCTCATACATGCACACGTGTGGTGCTACGACCCTCTTCTTACCAACTATTCTAACCTTGAACATTCTTACTCGCTCAGGATTTAATTTTAGTTATAGTATGAAGTAACTCAAGTCAGCATGTGGTTATTAAAAAGTTTAATAGCATTTCTTATGATTCTGGAAGCACTGAAAATTTATTAATTTTACATTGGTTTCCTTGTAACACCATAATCAATGATATAAGCTACCAACCCTTCAGTTGATTGAACATTAGCAATTTAACGATATAGATGACTTAAGCTTTAATCTCTGTAGTAAGTTATTTTGTGTAAGAGGTAAGCCACCTTCCCAGAATTTAGCAAACCTTATTTTCTATCATAGTTTTATTTTTCATGTTGATTCATACTTAAGTCTCCACTCTTTTGGTTCATTCCTTCCCTACAGAATTTTAACCTCATTCTCCCTTGAGGAGCTATAAATTATTTATCTTGGAATCTTTTAAAAATTCTTGCGGTTCAAAATTTTTCAGTAGTAAGACTATTCTCGTCACTGTGAGACAATCCCCCAATAAGAGCAGAATTAAGCTTTGCATTGCTAATCTTCCACTCCATATTTTTTTTCTTAACAAAACAAACATTTATTTGTGGGTTACCACAACTCTTCTAACTTCTCTTTTTGTAAACATTCATTCTTATAGTCGGATCTTTCTTTAACAAGGGGGAATTAAAAAGTTAAGAATGGCTCAACATTTTCCTTTCAAAACCTTATATCCTAATTAAGGGCATGAAAATACATACACACATGAGGGGTGCCTGGATTCAGTCAGTTAAGCCCCTGACTCTTGGTTTTGGCTCAGGTTGTGATCTCAGGGTCATGAGCTCGAGCCCCAAGTGGGGTTCTGTGCTCAGCCTGGAGTCTGCTTGTCCCTCTCTCTCCTCCTCTGTCCCTCTCCCCACTCTTTCTTTCTCTCTCTCTCTCAAATAAATAAAATCTTTTTAAAAATAAGGAAAATACATACACACCTGAAAAAAAACAATAATAGCAATAATAATAACAATAATCGTAGTAGTGGTAAGAGTAATAGTAATAATAAACTTTATGGAGCTTTGCCATTTTCAACAGACATTCCCTTATTTGATCCTATAATGACCCTGTAAGATAGATATTAACCAGAGTTTGAAATTGGTCTTCTAACTCCAAAGACTATTGCTTCCACACTGCCCCTAAATGATGAAAAAATAGTACATTATTCTCTGCCTCAAGTCACCCATATCACATAGCATTAGGATTTGAGGCACAGAGGAAGAACTCTAATTGTATTATTAATATTTTTATTTCTAAATTCTATAAGAAAGGAAAGAATGTTTCAAGGAAAAGTTGGGACTTGGACCCCGGACGATGGGACCTGTAACTGGAAGAGGGAGGGGACATCCCAGTCTGCAGGCTTACAAAAGAGCTCTAGTTTCAATAATAGGCATTCTTATGTAGGACATTGGGAAAGCCTCCTCACTTGATGAGCTGTAGCGAAAAATGTTCTGAATACAAAGTCTGGGGACAAATAATAGCATTGCATGCCCCAGAATGCTGGGCTGAAGAACTATTTTATAGGCAATCAAGAGCCTCCGGAGGGTTTTATGTTCAAAAGTGATAAGATTAAATAAATCACTGCATTAGTCAGTTATTTAATGCACTTAGCAGCAGAGAGTTCATCTAAGACACTGCTGTAAAAACCCAGGTTTTGGTGATGGTCATCGGGTCTAGAGGAGGGCTGGGGATGGAGAAGAAAGGAATAAATGTGAAACAAATCTGAAAAGAAGAGACATTACAATTTGGCAGCTGCTTAGAAATAAAGCAGAAAAAAAGAGTCAAAGACTTCACTGAGGCTTCAAGCCTGGGTAAAGGCTCTAATAAGGGCTCAGAAAGACTATAGTGAAGCCACTCTGGCTTGTAGAGTGAAGAAAGAAATCTAAGAAATGATAAACTAGAGGGAATAGGCATGTTCTCAAGCACATTAAAAAAAAGTTCAAACTTACTGAAATCAGGGGATGCCTGGGTTGTTCAGTCAGTTAAATGTCTGCCTTTTGCTTAGGTCATGATCCCAGAGTCTTGGGTTTGAGTCCTGCATCGGGCTCCTTGCCCAGCGGGGAGCCTGCTTCTCCCTCTGCCTGCCGCTCTCCCTGCTTGTGCTCTTGCTCTCTCTCTCACAAATAAAATCTTAAAAAAAACCCAAAAACAACAAAACCTACTGAAATCTGTTATCCCTCTATCAATATCTCCAAATCAACAGGTAATAAGAATATTATCTTGGGCATTTTGTAAGATTATAACTATTCTGGTATTGACAAGAAGAGTAAATGGCAGCTTGACAACTTTCCAATTGAAATCAATTAGTAAATCTCTCAATTCATAAATAACTTCTCGAAAACACTTTATCCATTAATTATCATACACCTTTAGTCACAACAAAGTGTTCCTTTCTCCTTAGCTTAAAGCAATTTCTAGAATCATGTCTGGTTACCATATTATTGCTTTAGTCTAGTTATTTTATGTACAGAATTACAGTCCTCATTCTATCTTCTAGAGTCCTAGACCAAAGGGATTACATGGTGTGAAGGAGCTACCCAATAGACATTTATTCTATACCAGTGGTTCTTAAACTTTTTGGTCTCAGGAACCCTTAACATTCTTAAAAATTATTGAGGGCCCAAGAAAGTTTTGATTATATGGCTTATAGCTACTGATATCTACTGCATTTGAAATCAAAACAGAAATGTTTGAAACAATTATCTATATATTCATTTTTAAATAACAATAATAGGGGCTCCTGGGTGGCACAGTTGGTTAAGAAATGTTTGAAACAATTATCTATATATTCATTTTTAAATAACAATAATAGGGGCTCCTGGGTGGCACAGTCGGTTAAGCATCCAACTCTTGATTTTGGCTCAGGTGGTGATCTCAGGGTTGTGAGATTGAGCCTCTAGTCAGGGCGGAGTCTGCTTGGGATTCTCTCTCCCTCTCCTTCTGCCCCTCCTGCCCATGCACTCTCTCTCTTAAAATAAATAGGTGAAATCTTTTTCTAAAAATTAAGTAATAATAAATTCATTATAAATTAATATAAATATATATTTAAATGAAAAATAACATTTCTCAACCAAAAAATTTTAGGAAGAAGAGTGACATTATTGGACACTTTTGCAGATTTCTTTAATGTCTGGCTGAAGAGAAGTAGCTGGATTCTCATGATGCTTCTATAGTAAGTCTATTGAAATATATCATTTCAGTTCAAGCCTATGGAGAAAGACCAACCACACGTGGGGGATATTTTAATAATCTTCTTAAAAATTACCTTTGATACCACACATGGTATTGATAACAAGTGGTAATTTCTTAAAGGTGAGCTGAAGTGTGAAAGCTGAAACCAAATATCAATAAACTTATTCTTCTATCTTCAAATAAATCCATTGGTCTATCTTACCCAGATCATTTAGCCATGCAGGATTTGGGGATGTTTGTCATTTGGAAAATATAAGTTCATTGAGATTATGCAGTTTAAAATGCCAACATATTTCATTATAGAAAATAAAACATTGCATTTGTTACTATTACTACCAATCTCATTAGAAAAGTCTTTAAGTATTTGGAAGCTCTCAAGCTTGCGGTGCTGGATATAAGTTTTCCAAAATCCTAATTTTCCTATGAAACTTCAAATGCTACTATGGCAACAAACAGTTGTTTTCCCCGAAGTGACAGGCTCACTCCATTCATTTTTGAGAAAATAAATGTCGAAAATTAAAGTCTAAATAACCATAATTTGTCTGTAATTTGGTCTTTCAATTAAAAATGGTATTTCATGGAAAATTTGGGTAGTTTAACTCACAACTCAAATAATTGCATGTGTGATTTTTCTCAACACTGTCATACTTCAGGGTGTAGAAGTGTTTTATGTATTCTTCTCTTTGCATCACGCAAAATAATAAAAAGATATATACTCAAGAGTTGAGATTTACTTATTTTTTTAAAGACTTTATTTATTTATTTGAGAGAGAGAGAGAGAGAGAGAGCATGAGCAGGGGGTAAAGGCAGAGGCAGAGGGAGAAGCAGGCTCCCTGCTGGGCAGAGAGCCTTATGTGGGACTCAATCCCAGGTCCCTGGGACCATGACCTGAGCCAAAGGCAGACATTTAACTGAGTAAGCCTCCCAGGCACCTGAGAGTTGAGATTTAATAAAATTACTGTTTCAATACTTCATAAAGGCCATTCTTTAGTGACACTGACTTTTTTTTTTTTAACTGAGATTGCATGGTGGTAAAATATTCAATGACAATAGCACAAGTGTTAGTGCTAATAGTGAAGAGTACAATGACTTATAGTAATGACAACATAAATAACATAAAAATAATACCTCAGTACTATTATGAGTATATTTTGTCTTGTTGACCTGACATGATTTTAGGGACCCATGGGTATCCATGTGAAACATTCCAGCTACTGTTGCTCTAGAGCATTCTGTTAAAGCTAATGCTTATAGTCTCTTCCTATGTCCCAGATCCTGTTCTAAACACTGAGTTATTTAAAATCTGAATTCATCTGTTGAAGGGAATCTCAGCTCCTTCCACAGTTTGGCTATTATGGACATTGCTGCTATGAACATTGGGGTGCATGTGCCCCTTCTTTTCACTACATCTGTATTTTTGGGGTAAATACCTAGTAGTGCAATTGCTGGGTTGTAGGGTAGCTCTATTTTTAACATCTTGAGGAACCGCCATACTGTTTTCCAGAGTGGCTGTACCAGCTTACATTCCCACCAACAGTGTAAAAAGGTTCCCCTTTCTCCACATCCTCACCAATAGTTGTTACTTCCTGCTTTGTTAATTTTTGAATGGACTAAGAAGCTGTGGTACATATATATGATGGAATATTACTCAGCCAACAGAAAGGATGAATACCTACCATTTGTATTGACATGGATGGAACCAGAGGGGATTATGCTAAGTGAAATAAGTCAAGCAGAGAAAAACAATTGTCATATGGTTTCATTCATATGTGGAACATAAGGAATAGTATGGAGGACCCTAGGGGAAGGGAGGGAAAACTGAAGGGGGAGAAATCAGAGAGGGAGATGAACCATAAGAGACTACGGACTCCGGGAAACAAACTGAGGGTTTCAGAGGGGAAGGGGGTAGGGGGATAGGGAGCTGGGTGATGGGTATTGAGGAGGGCATGTGTTGTGATGAGCACTGGGTGTTATACACAACTAATGAATAACTGAACACTACATCAAAAACTAAAGATGTACTATACAGTGGTTAACTGAACATAATAAAATATTAATAAATAAAATAAAATCTGAATTTAGCATCTTTTTTACTTTAATGAGAAATGTAAATGTGCCAGAGTGGAAGAAGAGGTAGACTGTAATGTGATACTTTTCAACAGAACACGTTGAATAAATGCTCTAAGTAACTTAGGATCGAAAGTACAGTTGAGGACGCCTAGATGGCTCAGTTGGTTAAGCATCTGCCTTTGGATCAGGTCATGATCTCAGGGTTTTGGAATCAAGTCCTATATCGGGCTCTCTGCTCAATGGGGAGTCTGCTTCTCCCTCTTCCTCTCCCTCTCCCTCACTCCCTCCCTCTCTCTCTTAAATAAATAAATAAAATCTAAATAAATAAATAAAGTACAGTTTACCCTTAAACAATGAAGGGGCTGGGGTGCTAACTCCCCCCCCAATAGTTGAAAATCTGTGTGTAGCTTTCATTTTAATGTGATGCATCACATTGATTGATTAGCAAATATTGTACCACCCTTGCATTCCTGTAATAAATCTCACTTGATCGTGGTGAATGATTTTTTTAATGTATTGTTGGATTTGGCTTGCTAATATACTGTTGAAGGAATTTTGCATTTATGTTCATCAAGAATATTGGCCTGCAGTCCTCTGTTTCTGTAGTGTCTTCATCTGGTTGTGGCATCAGAATAATGCTGGTCCTGTAGAATAAATTTGGAAGCTTTCTTTCCTCTTCTATTTTTTGGAACAGTTTGAAAAGAATAAGTATTAACCCTTCTTTATTTTTTATTACGTTTTAAAATTTTAATTCCAATATAGTTAACATACAGTGTTATATTAGTTTCAGGTGTACAGTGTAGTGATTCAACAACTCTATCCATTACTCAAGTAGTGCTCATCATAAGTGTACTCTTAATCCGCTTCACCTATTTCACCCATCCCCACACCCACCTCCCCTTTGATATGTTTTATGTTAAATGAGTACCCTCAGTTAAAGTCATTTTTTTTAAACAAGAACGTTTTTTACTTGATGCATTCTTCAGAATACATGGTTCTAAAAGATATATATAAAACATTCCATCCAATAGAATACACATTTTCTTTAAGTACACACAGAAGAATCCCCTGGTTAAGTCACATAAAAAGATAATACATATATTATAAAAAGATTACACACACACACGTTACAAGTTTAAGAGGACTGAAATCATGCCAAATACATTTTCCAATCACAGTGCTACAAAATTTTAAAAATGAACAATCAAACAGAGCTGGAAGAATCTACAATGTAAATATTAAATACTTAATATATAAATAGTAAATAATACCTACTGTACAAGCAATGGGCCAAATAAGAAATCAAACAGCAAATCAAAATATGTCTCAAAAAGAAAAGAAAAACACAATAATCCAAAACCTATGGGATGTAGCAAAAGCAGATGTTAGAGTGAAATTTATGCTATAAATGTTTACATTAAGAAAAAAAGTTCAAATAAACAGCTTAACATTACATCACAAGGAACTAGAAAAAGAAGAAACATAGTTGGAATTTAATAGAGGAAGGAAATAACAAAGAAAAACAATAAATAAATAAAATAGAGCCCAGAATAAACAATAACATAACATTGAAAGTAATGACGAGCTTTTCCAAAAAAAATACACAAAATTGGTAGTGCTATAACTACATTAACTGAGAATAAAGAGAGAGAAGACTCAATGACCAAAATGAGAAACAGAAGAGAAGACAATACGATAACCACAGAAATACACAGTGTGATAACAGATTACTCTAAACAACTACACACTAACAAATCAGACAACTTAGAAAAAAACCAGATAATTCCTAAAAACGCACAAGTTACCAAGGTTGATCATGAATCTTGATTCCAATAAATAAGAGATCTCTTTAGACCAATAACAAAAATGAAAGTTAAATTAGGAATCAAAAATCTTCCAGCACAGATAAGCTCAAGACCATATGGTTTCATTGGTGAATTCTACCAAACATTAAAAAAATAATAATAACGACCACCTTTATCAAAATCTTACAAATAATAGAATAGAGGAAACATATTCAAAATCATTCCATGAGGTCAGTACTACCCTGATACTGAAACAGGACAAAAACAATACAAGAACAAAAAAGTCTAGTTTGATATAAATATTGCTACTCTGACTTTCTTTTTGACATCTGTTTGTGTGATAAATGTTTCTCTACCTCTTCACTTTCTTTCTTTTTTTTTTTTTAAAGATTTTATTTGTTTTTTGGGAGAGAGAGAGAAAGAGAATATGAGTGGGGGAACCAGAGGGAGAGGGAAGAGCAGACTCCCCATAGAGCAGGGAGCCTGACTCAGGGTTCGATCCCAGGACCCTAAGATCATGACCTGAGCTAAAGTCAGAGGCTTAACCAACTGAGCCACCCAGGTGCCCCACCCTCTTGTTTATTTTTAATTTTGTTTAATGAGTTCTTCATCTCTGATTAGTTCTTTTTTATATTTCCTATCTCTTTACTGAAGGTCTTTTCTCAAGTACAGTGAGTATCTTTATGACCATTATTTTGAATTCTCTATCAGACATATTGCTTATATCACTTTCATTTAGCTCTTTAGCTGTGATTTTGTCCTGCTCTTTCATTTCGGACATATTTGGGACATATTCCTCTGTCTCCTCATTTTGTCTAACTCTCTGTATATGTCTGTTTCTCCGTGTTAGGCAGCTTTGTCTCTTGATCTTGAAAGTAGTGGCATTATGAAGAAGAGGTCCTATAATGCCTTGTAGTGCAATGTCCCCTGTTTACTAGAACCTGGAGCTTCAGTGGTGTCCCCTACATGTATTGTGTGCCCCCTACTGTTGTGGCTGAGCCACACATGCCTTTAGTCCATTCAGCTACAATGGCCCTCTTTTGCCTGTTGTGGGTAGGTTTTGGTCCCTGTGCTGTCCCATTCTGGGGCCACTTTGGGTCAGACCAGATGCCTACCTTCAGCCTGTTTGCTAGAACTACGGTGGCACCAAACTGTAGGGTGCTCACCCTGCATTGTCTGCTAAGAAGCTTTCATGGGCAGGGCTGTCAGTCAGACCAGATGTCTGTCCGCAGTCTGTCTTTTGGTTGCAATGATCCTGAACTACGGGACTCTTTCTCTTTGCTGCCCCCTGTGAGGTTTTCGATGGTGCGCGGGGCTAGCAGTCAGATTAGATGTCTGCTCCCCAACCCACTGGTGGAGATGTAGTCTAACTTGTGTGTATGGTTACCTGCCCTTTCTGCATGCAGGACAAGAGTAACTTTGGAGTGGTGCTGTCCACTGCTGCAGAATAAAGCACATCAAGCACTGTTTTGGAGGGATTCCTGTCAAGTGGGGCATGTTGGATGCAGCACTTTTTAACTCTGGCCATGTATAACTTTTAACTCCCCAAAAACTTAACCTCTAATAGCCTACTGTTGACTGGAAGGCTTAATGATAACATTGTCAATTAACACCAATTTTATAAGTTATATGCATTACATACTGTATTCTTACAATAAAGCAAGCTAGAGAAAAAATGTTATTAAAGTAAATCATAGGAAAGAGAAAATACACTTATAGTACTGCACTGTATTTATTGAAAAAATTCACGTATTAAGTGGATCTGTATGGTTCAAACCGGTGTTGTTCAAAGGTCAACTGTGTTGTATTTTAAATGACAGGCAGTATGACTATGAAAAAGTCAACATTTTTATGGGACCGTGAATAGAATAAGATTTCCCCAATTCTTTTTCTTTTTTAAAGATTTTATCTATTTGCTTGAGAGAGAGAGAGAGAGCACAGAGGGAGAGGGAGAAGCAGACTCCCCTCTGAGCAGGGAGTCCGACACGGGGTTCGATCCCAGGACCCCGAGATCATGACCCGAGCCAAAGGCAGACGCTTAACAAACTGAGCCACCCAGGCACCCCAATTTCCCCAATTCTTAACACTAATTTCTCCAATTGGCAAGGAATTAATCGAAAGTCTTAGAGAAAATTATGCCTATTTAGTGTTATAGCAATTTTAGGAGGATCTAGTTTCTATCTTCAAGAAGCTTATACAAGCTTAGAATCAAATTCCATTTCCAGGTTTGCTATTTTCTTTAAGTGTTTACTGCATTATATAAGCCACTAACTTTTGGGGGCTTTAGAGAATTAAAAGCTGAATTTTAAAGTGCAAGAAATGACCTCAGGTCTGTGTCCATTAAAAGAAAACCTAGATCCGACTCAAATTCTAAATCGAGCTATTTAGAAGAGCTGTTGGGTATAGACATTCCCTCCGAGGAAGTGGCTAGTAAGTGGGCCTTTGGTACCAAGTTATAGGCATTGGAATATAGAAAAAACCTTTAGACATTATGGAGACATCTGTGTGCACCAATCACATTAATCTGGATGGTCTAACCAATGAACCAAAACCCAACAAATGAAACACTAGTTTCCCTAGACTTAGCACTATATTATCTTATCTGTCTTGCTTACTAAACTTAGTTTTCATATCTGTAAAATTGATCTGATAAAATTGGCTTAATAATTTAGGATTATCCAGAGCTAGCAATATGGTATAATTCCAAAATAGCATGTTCATGGCTAGAACTAGTTAATTTACAGGACAGTTTTGGTGTCATAAAATCTAAAAGCAAAGGATGAGAGTGTGCAAGGGTCTCAAACCAATTTCTAAGATTACCAGTCTTCACTGTACTCTGGGCTGAAGGAATAGAATGTGTCATCGGTTATCATCATGACTGATGGAAAAAGGCCTGGAAACGTGTCCTGCCGGTAAATGTTGAAAGGTAAGGACACAGCATTCTCTCACAGGTCAGTAGGGGGTGTCAGGCCACCAAACTTCTTGCTCTAATGGTAAACTCCGGCAGTTGCAGAAGAAATGTTTCAATGGACAAAGCATTCAAATGATATTCATCCATGACGGCTTGCAACTCTTACTTCATTTCCTTCCATTTTTTTAATCTTTTGTTTTGATTTTCGGAACTACTTTCCTAGAAATGTGTAGAAAAGGGATACATTGGGGCGCCTGGGTGGCTTAGTCGTTAAGTGTCTGCCTTGGACTCCAGGCGTGACCCTGGCCTTCTGGGATTGAGCCCCACATCAGGCTCCTACGCTGGGAGCCTGCTTCTTCCTCTCCCACTCCCCCTGCTTGTGTTCCCTCTCTCGCTGGCTGTCTCTCTCTCTCTCTCTCTGTCAAATAAATAAATAAAATCTTAATAAAAAAAAAAAGAAAATGGATACATTGCCACATGAATAAATTAGTTTCCTGGACCCAGTTCCGATGTGTGTGTGGAGGCTTCCCCACACCAACAAGCAGTTCTTGGACACCAGCAGGGTATCCAAGAATTCAACTCCTGGAGATAGAATCAGATTTTACTTGTAAAAAACCCAGTCCCACAAGATTGCCCCCCACACTAAGTTGTTACCTGTGCTTCAGATCTACAAGCTACAAATTGAAGGTTCCAACAACCCCTACTGGGGTTTGATTAATTTGCTAAAATTGCTCACAGAACTCAGGAAAACCCATTTATTCATTAGATTACTGATTTATTTCAAAGGATATTAAAAGATGCAAATCAACAGCCAGATGAAGAGGTACATAAGTTGAGGTCTAGAACAAAGGAGCCTCTGCCCTCATGGAGCTTGGGGCCCAGCATGGTGGCATGTGGAAGCATTCTGGTATCCCAACATGGAAACCCCCCACCCCAATCTCATCCTTTTGGGTTTTTAATGGAGGCTTCATTATGGTAGGCATGACTAATTAACTCATTGGCATTGAGTCAACCTCCAGCCTCCCTCACCTCCCAGAAATCAGAAGGTAGGACTAGAAATTCTAAACCTCCATTTCTAGTTGGTTCTATTGGCAACTAGCCTCCAACCTTAGGTGCTTTGCAAAAGTCACCTTCATTAACATAAACACTGTTTTGGTGGAAAGAACTTGTCATGAATAACAAGACACTCATTTTACACTTATGGCTCTGAAGCAACTGAGGACAAGAAGGACAAGAGACCAAATATTGTGACAAAAGGTGTTTCCACTGCTCTTATTGCTCAGAAAATTATAAGAGTTTGGGGAACTATGAGCTGTGATGTAGACCAACTATATATATATATATATATGTATATATGTATATATATAATATTTTTAATAGATTTTATGTGTTTATTTGAGAGACCAACTATATATATATGTGTGTGTGTGTATATATATATATTATACTTTTAATAGATTTTATTATTTATTTGAGAGAGAGAAAGGGGATGCAGAGGGGCAGAAAGAGAGGGAGAAGCAGACTCCCTGCTGAGCAGGGAGGCCTACATGGGACTTGATCCCAGGACCCTGAGATCATGACCTGAGCTGAAGGCAGACACTTAACCAACTGAGCCACCCAGGTGCCCCTATATATTTCTTATAAATCACAATATTGTAATAAATATATCAAAAATTCTTAACTTACATTTTACAGACACCCTTATTTGTTTATCACCATCAGAAAAACCAACTCATTTAAAAATATGATTGAACCTAGTTTCTCATTGCTTTTCCAAAGAAACAGATAGACAAAAAAATCAGCTCAGGAAAACTATAGAATTCCTCATGTAATGAGGAGCACTGCAGAGTGTAATGATACAAGAACTCTGAGAAAAGTGGTTATATTACTAAGCAACAGGCAGCGTTTTCTCTATGAAATTCAAATCACATACTAAGAATTGATACTCCACAGTTGCATCTTGGCATGACATATGGAAAGCTGGTAAAGGCTCATACAATCAGGGCGAGGATACCAAGACAATCCGGCACACGGAGACAACAGAGGGGTGTGTATTTATTATTTATGTGTATTCATAAATAATAATAAAGATTGAGAAACTGAGGCTGCAGGAAATTTTTTCATTTTAATTGTAAAACAAAATTAAGAACAAATATAAAATGCTTAGCTGGGGGCACCTGCGTGGCTCATTTGGTTAAGTGTTTGCCTTCAGCTCAGGTCATGATCCTGGGGTCCTGGGCTGGAGTCCCACATCAGGCTCCCTGCTCTGCGGGGAGCCTGCTTTTCCCTCTCCGTCTGCCTGCCACTCCCCCTGCTTGGGCTGTCTCTCTCTCTCTCAAATAAATAAATAAAATCTTTGAAAAAAATAAAACGCTTAACTGGAGACAAATATAAGAGGAAACAGTTTGCAGTTTGTTTTTTTTTAATTAGCTTTTAAAAATTAAAACAAAAATTTATTTATTTATTTGTCAGAGAGAGAGCACAAGCAGAGGGAGCAGCAGGCAGAGGGAGAAGCAGGCTCCCTGCTGAGCAGGGAGCCCAATGTGGGGCTCCATCCCAGGACCCCAGGATCATGACCTGAGCCGATGGCAGACGCTTAACTGGCTAAGCCACCCAGACATCCCTGCACTTTGTTTTTTTAAAACCTGAAAAAATTACAGTAGTCCCCACTTACTCATGAGGGATACGTTCCAAGACCCCCAGTGGATGCCTGAAACTGTGGATAATACCAAACCCTCTACAGACTGTTTTTCTTATACATACATGCCTATGATACATTTTAATTTATAAATGAAGCACAGTAAGAAATGAACTATTGTTCATAAATAATAATAAAATAGCACAATTATAACAATACATTGTAATAAAAGTTATGTGAATGTGGTCTTTCCCAAATTATCTTATTGTACTGTACTCACCCTTCTTGTGATGGGATGAGATGATAAAATGCCTAGGTGATGGGATGAAATGAGGTGAATCACAAGTTTTGTGATGTAGCCTTAGGCAACTGTTGACCTTCTGATTACACATCAGAAGGAGACTCTCCTGCTTCTAGACCATTGACCAGATATTTAAAACCTGAAAAGAGAAACCACTGATTAATGGAGGACTACTGCTGTGGAGGAAAACAAACGAACAGACCAACACTATTTGAGGGAAAATAAGAGAGGGAAAGCCTACATTCTTCTCATCCAGCTTGTGTACTGTTGGAAACTAGGAAGCTGGGCTTAGCATCCTACATTGTCATACCTGGGATCTAGCTACTTGTTCTCACCTACTACCAACTCCCCAATGATTGCAACTCAATCGATGTTAGCAATTCATGTGTTTAAGAGGTTGTAGAAAGTAAACTCGCTACATAATGTCTTTTGCATTATTAGATAAACACAGGTCTGACCTAGGACACCTGGGTGGCTCAGTTGGTTAAGCATCTGCCATTGGCTCAGGTCATGATCCAGGGTCCTGGGATTGAGTCCCGAGTCTCGCTCCTTGCTCGGGAGGGAGCCTGCTGGTCTCCCTGCTTGTGTTCTCTCTCTGACTAAATAAATAAATAAATAAATAAATAAATAAACAAACAAACAAACAAACAAATAAATAAAATCTTTGAAAAAAAAAACAAAAATAGGTCTGACCCATTCATGACCATTGAAGTAGTTTTAATCAGCTTGGTGATTTTATTCCTCAAGTGGGTCAGGCAATCCGGATCTAGGTGACAGATTAGGACAGTTCATAAACTTTTGAATAAAGGTCAATGTTTCTAAAGGAAAGGAATCTAAATGTGGAAAAAAGTGGGGGTTTCTGTTTGTTTAACCTAACTCTGCATCTAATCATTCACCTATATGCATATGGTCTACATAAGTAATACATATTTTCTACTTATTTAACATAGAAAACAAGACCTGAAAGACAGTGAAGTCTAAATATTAGGTGCTTGATGATATTTCAGTAGTGAGTTGATTTATTATATGTTGTCAGAGAAGGCTCCAAGAGTAAGCCATTGATGTCCACATTGCTGGAACATAGTTATTCCAAAGCATTTGTATTGCACTAAAAATTTCCCCTGTTACGTGTGCTCGATGTGGATACTGGTTAAAAACATTTGGGGGTTAAGGGGAGTAGGTAACCAAGAGGCAGTAGTATGAATAACCTTGTATGCCCTTCAGAAAATGCGTAATAACCATGTCCTGCCTCGAAACATCATAGATCATTAGGTTTCTGAATACCCTATTCAATCATTTCAAAGCTTGTCCATGGTTAAAGAGTAACAACATGATTATTTCCCTTTCCCCAAGGGAATTACCAAATTGCGATATCCTGTTATGGAGACCCAGGCCTCTGACACACATACTGAATATTAAAGCCTCGCTCACTCAGAATAATTGCGGTGCGTGCAGCTGCATTGTTCTGAGTGGGGTCCCTGGTGCGCTTTCACAAGTACTTCAACTTATAGACTATTTTGAAAAAAACATGGCTTGTTAGTTTCTAGTACATTTTGTAATGCCCCAAGATATCAGCGAGTTCTGCTACTTAGAGTTCATGCTATGGTTGAAGTCATATGTCACAAAAGAGCCAGACAGAAACTGATCTTTTCTCCAGGAAATAATAGTGAACAGCAAAACAAGCAGAATTGTCAAATTTGAAGCACAGATGTTTGTTTTAAGGATCTCCAACCTCTCCTTCATCATTATCCCCTTTTTCAACAGCATCCACTCTTCCTTCTGAGGCCCACTGGGACCACATTTTCTATTCCCATCACTCCAACATAGCCCCGAAAATAAGTAAATAAAGACAAACACTCATTCACAGCATCCTCTTAACTTCTAAGAGTAACCAGTTTAATATACAGACAGCCCATTCTTTGGAAGTAATTGTAGGCAAGTAAAAGCAGAATACAAGAGACCTAGGTTGAAAGAAGTCCAGGACTGCATAGAAGTTTTGTCTGGGACAACTCATTCCTCTTCTCTATCTACCCCTGCTATCTTCTGCGCGGAGAACTTCAGGCTACAGAAATCCAAAAATGTGCTCTCATTTCAAAACACTCCCACCCCTGATCTGTGTGTCCCTGAATAATCATCCTTGCTGATTTACAGAATATTACAGTTTTCCACATGAAAACTTGTTAGGAGCTGGTCCAGGTGGTAGCAATACGAATAAATGGCTAATACAGAGCACCTGCATTTAACAGTAGGCTGCCACTTATCGGAAAAATGTTGCCGAGAACCAACCAGTGCTCGTTAGGCACTCAGAATAGCAGCTTCTGCCCAAGGGTGAGGAGAGGTCATACCGAGAGATAGAAATGTTACTTTGAAAACCTCTCGGGGGTGGGCAGCTGGAGGCAATGTAAACAGAAGCTAAAACCCAACAGAAGAGATACTCCCCAGCACTGGGGATTAGGAATATCTAATCTCTACATTTCTCAACTGGGAGATATTCCTGAAGACCATTAGAAAATTCCATCTGGCAGATGAGTAACAACGGTCCTGGCCATTTGCTCTATCTCAATTCTACTTTCATATGGAAGAAGAGGAACTATGCATTGCCACTGGTGACTCTCATGTTTCTATTAGAGAAAAGCAGGCGCCAGCCTGCCGAAACCCCAAGAGAAAGGAGTTACAACTGGTGACAACTGGTTGGAAAAGAAAGAACCTTTCCAACAAAGAAAGCGACCTCACAGGCAGAGAGCTAAGGAATCGGTGGAGGTGATGTTTGATAATTATTCTTGATTTTATATGGAGTAAATTATAAAAGAGACCATGGTGAAAAATACTGGCGCTTGATATCTTTTTCTTGATGTTTTTAATATTTTGTCACCTTAAAAAAGCAAATAAATTCCCTTTGTTTCAATACAGAGATGGGAGTCTCTCCTGATCTTTCAGCAAATATTGCACTAAAAAGCAAGTTTAGAACACGTCACAAGTTTTCTTTTGGTCTACTAGGCCAAGTAAGGAATCAAAAGAAAAGACGTCATCAGTATCTTTTGGCATTTTGAAATCAAAGTCATGAAGTTACTTGATTTCGGCACTTCTTGTGTGTGTCTACATGTTTTGCCGATAGTAACTTCTCCATCCAAATTTCTTATTCTATGAGTAGCACAGTAAAAGGAAGAAAACAAATTGATTGACAATGTGGCTCCAACCTCATTGATCACTGATATGTTTTTAATTAACTTTAACTTTGGAAATTAATTATTAATTAATCAAAAATTTTCTCACTTATTTATATTCTTTTGTATTTTATGCCGTTGTTCAACAGTGGGTTTGGTCAAACTCCAGAAAGGCGATGAAAGAATAAGTTCCAATAAATAATTTTAATGTTTTATAGTATATTAACTTTTATATTAAAATGTTACACAGGTATTTCTTTTCATCCCAAATTTTGCTTTGGTTATCTCAGATGCAAGTATCTGAAAAATATTTATTACATATCTATGTAATATATAACACGTACTTATGTGTTTGTATACTATAATATTTAAATACTTATGATTTTTGTAGAGTTTAAGAAAATCACCTTACATCTTATGAAAATGATATATTTTAAAATAATAATGAAATAAAGTTAATGCAATAATCTTCAAGGTCTGGAGTATTCTGGCAACTAATTCAAAAATTAAATATCTTTCCAAATATCTAAAAGACTAAAGATAATGCACCTGTGATCTTAGGAGTTCATTCTTTGCTGTCAGTTTCTAATTCTACCCTGAAACAGATAGTGTCTGCTTTCAGCCAGAGTTGAGGAGGAAAGGGGTTTGTAAGGCAGAGGAAGGTAGGACAGAACATCTTGTTGCAAGTCCGCCACATTAAAGCTGTGCACCTAGTACCCCCATCAAAATACCATCAGTCAAAAAAGTACAAGTTAAACGTCAGCGAATAATAAAATCTTGTCTGGCGGGAGCAAGAAAAACATGAGACATATTGTTTTTAAAAATATGGTTTAGGGGTGCCCAGGTGGTTCGGTCAGTTAAGCATCTGCTTTTAGCTCAGGTCATGATCCCAGGGTCTTGGGATCCAGTGAACATGGGGCTCTCTGCTCAGCAGGGAGTCTGTTTCCCCTTCTTCCTCTTCCTCTGCCCCTCCCCTCTGCTCATGTACTCACTCTCTTTCTCTCTCTCTGGTCAAGTAAATAAATAAAATCTTAAAAAATATATATGGTTTAACTGAACACAATAAGTGTGATAACATTTTCAGACAGATCAGTTTGGAAGCAAGGGTGTGAATCAGGAATGTGGATGTCTGCAATCCTAAAACCAACATGAAGGAGAGCTCCAGGATATGAAGGAGGATTAGGGCAACACAACAATGCTATCTCATATGCACAATGCATTTCTACACTTTTCCTCCAGTCTAATTGTCCTCAAAGCAATAACTTGTTAATGGTGGCACCAATTGCAATGAAACAGCCTTTGTCATGCTTTGATATGTGACAAAGTTTGGCAGGTCCATCTAGCATGATGATGTACATTGCTATGCTCTACCTACCATGCAATATTATATAATACTGCAATCACAATAGTCCTGTAATTAAAAATATATATATTCTTCATCAATCACATACTATTTTTAAAATACATATAAATGTATGGGTTATGCTAAAGGATGATAAGCTCATTAGGTGATAATATCCTTGCTTGCATCACAACATGAAGATACACCAAATAAGAATATTTGTGATTTTTTTTATAAAGGAAAAAGCTGGAATACAAAAAAAAATTCTCTTTATTTTAATATCTTTCACATAACGATATTTTCTAAGTATGGGAAGGGAAAATGTAGGCAGAAAACCTGAACGAGAGTCTATGAGTAGACAAATGACTTATATGGTGATTGTAAATTAGTTCAGGAAAGGAGGGCAGGAGGGAGAGAGGTAAAGGAAAGGGAAAGAGAAGAGAAGTAAGGAAAAGAAGAATAAAACAATCCAGAAACAATCAAGGATCATTTTAAAAGGGCAGTAACTTTATAATACTATAAATTACACTGTTATTAACCTTATAACCCTATGAATAAACAAAAATGTATTACTTACCCAATGGCTAAGGTAAACTTTGGGTGTTGAAAAGGAATTAGGCAACTACTGAGTTTTCCAGCTTAGTAATTACTGATATCATTTGGCACTATTTTGGTTATTTAAAAGTAACATAATTAATGACTCCAGATTAATACTTTTAATTTGTTCCACTTTCTATTCTATTTCATCCTTCTTCTCTAACAATTGAACATGTTTGTCACATCACGGAAGTGGAGCTAAATCACAGTGCAAATGTACAAAATCTCACTAGCTTAAAAGACATTTCTACCATTATCAAATCAGTTACGGAAACAGAACAAAGGATAAGAACTCGGGTTCTCTGACTATGATTTCCCCTCATAATAAACAATCTGTTCAAAATGTCCTGTATTTTTAAAATGCAAAACATGTTTCATCCTGAATTATCTACAAGGTCATATTGAGAAATGTTTGTACAGAGTGTATCTGCATTTATTTTTATCAATTGAGTTACCAGTGACACTGATCTTAAATTGGAGGTTCCAGAATACTGGAATCCGTAAGTGAAAAAAATGATGAAAACACTTGCGAGGAGTGTTTTTGTTTTTGTTTTTTTTTTAGATTTATTTATTTATTTATTTGACAGAAAGAGGGAGCACAGAAGCAGGCAGAGTGGCAGGGAGAGGGGCACGAAGAGGGAGAAGCAGGCTCCCCACTGAGCAGAGAAGGGGGGTTCGATTCCAGGACCCCTGGAATCACGACCTGAGCTGAAGGCAAAGGCTTAACCGAATGAGACACCCAGGAGCCCCATGAGGAGTGTTCTGTATGAAAAAGCAGACGTCTGGTTTGCTATGAAGCTTCTGTCAGCTATAAAGCTTGCCTGAGGTCACCGGGGGCCTCTTTTTCCTTATTCCTTTTCCTCTGGTGCCTTCTCTGATCTGGCTTCCTCACCACCCCAATAGACCCCTTTTTACCATCTAGTGGTCAAACGTGCCTATTAGGAAATTATCTGATTCACAGAATCTCACTAAAGTGTATCTGAGGGATTATATTTTATTAATTACACATCAGGAAATATAAGCTTTAACAGAAAGAAATGAAATATTAATGGTGAAATTTCAGCGCCGCTTGGGAAAAGTCCTGGCAGCAGGGAGAGGCAGGGGCAGAGGGGAAGAGAGGATTTGAAGTAAGTGGGGTGTCCCGATGCACTGCGTGGAGATGACAACTAACACATGCTTACGTAGCCTCTAGTCCTTACACCACGTTCTTCCTCATGATCGAACCCAACTGCACGGTGCTGTGCAAGGAGCTTTGGATTAAGAGTGAGGACACCCGCCATACACAGCTTTGTCTCACCTTATTTGTATGATGCAGACCAGATCACTCACTACTTCATTCCCATAGCACCTGTGAGTTCTTCTGTGTCAACAAAAACAAAAGAAGCCTGTAGAAATCGAGGCAGAGTATGCAGTAACAAAACAAACGGCTCCTTCCAAAACAGCAAATATCGAAGTGCCCCAGAACACTCTGCTTGTGACTCTTATTTGAATTAAAATTTTGGCTTCTGAGACTAGCTTTGTAAAATTCTCTACTGCCTAACTCTGTCAAGAGTTCCACTTGCAAATCCAGATATCATTATTTAAAATGATTTCCTGTTCAAACTCCCACAGGGGCTCTGGGCTGATAAAGAATCGCTTGAAGGGGACTATTCCTCTTCCCAAGGGATTTACAACCTAACAGGGATGATTAAGACAAGTAAATATTTACTGATCTTTTGGAAAACAGACAACAAACAGCCTAGGGAGTGGGCAGACTAGCAGGAGCACACTGATAAGTAATGGGACTATGAAGGTTTTTGAGATATATGACTTATTGGATTTTGTTTGCTTGTTTTACTTTGCTTGAAGAGCTCTAATTTTTTTATTCACAGGTTTGTTATCTATTTGTGATGATGCCATTTCTTTAGTAAATAACGATAACCTTTGCTACTCTATAAAAAGTTTATAAGGAAAAAGTGTAGAAAAACACAAAAACATAGAAACACATCCGACCCAACTATAAACTCGTGAATAACTAACACTGTGAAGTGCATCATAAAAAGGTCTTATGATCAGAAAAGGAAAGGATTAGTAGGTTTGGAACAGAAGCTGAGAGAACTCTTTGCTGCAGTGCCAGAAAGGACTGAGCAGAGGGACAGGTCTGACCAGGCTTTGTGAAGGCGGTGGATACTAACTCAGGATATTATGTTATTCTTTCATTTTTATAGGAAAGTCCAGAAAATTCACTATATGTAAACGATTATAGTTAATTTTGTATTTAACATTGATAATTACCTATTGCAATAAACAGATTTTTCCTTTTCTTTATGAGATGTAGTACGCTTAAAGTCTTCCTCCTCATTAACTTTTCAAGTTACCTAAAATTCCAAGCTCTAGACATATGCGTCCATCTCTCTGTCTGTCATCTTCACCTAGATGTCTTAAAGAGACCTCAAACTCAATATGACTAACACCTAAAACCATAACCTTTGTCTCATACCTGGTTCTCCTGGTGTCACCTCTTTCTGTGAATAGCATATACTTGTTATTGTCATCCTTGACATCTTATCCCTTTGTAAGGATAGAGGCCTATCATCAGATCCATTGATATCGCCTTTAAAATACCTTTGAATCTATGCACATCTCTTTCTCCCATTTGTCGCCACTCCTAATTCTAATAACAAGGTCTTCACAGTAACGTCTGGATCTGGTTTTCCTGTACAACCCTTGCTCTCTGCAGTTGATTCTCCCACACAGGAGACGGTGTGAGCTGACTAAAATACAAGTCTTGTCATGTTCTCTTTCTTCTTAAAACCTTTCAAAGGTAACACAGTGCTCTTAAGATAAAGAAGAGGCTCCTATGGTGGTCTGACTGCTCAAACCCTAGATCACCTCAGCCCCAGCCTCCTTGGCTGCTGCTTGCTTCCTCACTCTATTCAAACTTCCTGGCTTCTTTCCAATTCTGAATGTACCCTCCTCCTCACTGCAGTGCCATTCCATTTACTGTTCCATCTGCCTGAAACACCTCTCACATGCACTTTCACTTAATGACTTTTGCTCTATCTCCAAATTATCCAATCATCTCTTCCTCAGGAAATCCTACTCTGACTTGACAAATTGGATCCGATCCCTACATCTTTCATGGCATTTATCACTGTTTTTTATTTTTTTAGAGTGGGGCAGGAGGGCCAGAGGGAGAGAGAGAAAGAGAATTTTCCACAGGCTCCACGCCCACCATAAAACTTTGTCATAGGACTCGATCTCATGACCCTGAGATCATGACCTGAGCTGAAATCAAGAGCCAGACACTTAACTGATTGAGCCACCCAGGCGCCCCCACTTATCACTATACTTGATTTGTCTACTTAGATGATCACTGTCTATCTCCCACACGATGAGCTTCATGAGGCAGGGACCATGCCTGTTTTCACTGGCCCTTTTCTTAAGCACTCAGCCCAGCGATCAGCAAGTACTGGGTTCTCAATGAATTGTGGAATGAATGAATGTGTGAATGACTGAATTGATGGATGGATGAATGGATGGATGACTGATCACTATCTTCAGATGTCAAATACCTAGACATTAAACCAATTTATTGTAGCGTTTTATCATTTCTCAGGAAGAGAGATCCTGAGAGAATGGCATTTGATGCAATGCTAGAGAGACTAGGAAGTGAGTAACACAGATCATATTTACAGTTACTTTTGCTATTTGGAATTTGTTCCCCTTTCTAAAGGGGGCATCCTCTTTTGGGGGGGCGTTTATTTTTCCCCCATGGTATGGTTCTGTGGGAGTGTATGAGTTTCAATTCAATAACAAAAAGTCAAATAACGCAGTTTAAAAACGGGCAAAGGATTTGAATAAACATGTCTCCAGAGAAGATGGACAAGTGGACAAGAGGCTCATGTAAAGGTGCTCAAAATCTTTATTCAGTAGGGAAATGCAAATCAAAATGCCAATGACAGACCACTTCACTCCCAGTAGGATGACTCTAACCAAAATGACAGACAGGAGTGGACAAGGATGTGGAGAAATCCACACCTCATACACGGCTGGTAGAAACCCTAAATGAGGCAGGAGCTTTGGAGAATAGCTTGGCAGTTCCTCAAAATGTTAAATGTAGTTATCCTTTTTTTTTGTAATTTTTTTTTATTATATTATGTTAGTCACCATACAGTACATCCCCGGTTTCTGATGTAAAGTTCGATGATTTCATTAGTTGCATATAACACCCAGTGCACCATGCAATACGTGCCCTCCTTACTACGCATCACCAGCCTATCCCATTACCCCACCCCCCTCCCCTCTGAAGCTCTCAGTTTGTTTCCCAGAGTCCATAGTCTCTCATGCTTCATTCCCCCTTCTGATTGCCCCCCCTTTCCTTATCCCTTTCTTCCCCTACCGATCTTCCTAGTTCTTATGTTCCATAGATGAGAGAAATCATATGATAATTGTCTTTCTCTGCTTGACTTATTTCGCTTAGCATTATCTCCTCCAGTGCCGTCCATGTTGCAGCAAATGTTGAGAATTCGTTCTTTCTGATAGCTGAGTAATATTCCATTGTATATATGGACCACAGCTTCTTAATCCAGTCATCTGTTGAAGGGCATCTCGGCTCCTTCCATGATTTGGCTATTGTGGACAATGCAGCTATGAACATTGGGGTGCATATGGCCCTTCTCTTTACTACGTCTGTATCTTTGGGGTAAACACCCAGTAGTGCAATGGCTGGGTCATAGGGTAGTTCAATTTTTAACTTTTTAAGGGACCTCCACACTGTTTTCCAGAGTGGCTGTACCAACTTGCATTCCCACCAACAATGTAGGAGGGATCCCCTTTCTCCACATCCTCTCCAACAATTGTTGTTTCTTGCCTTGTCTATCTTTGCCATTCTAACTGGCGTAAGGTGGTATCTCAGTGTGGTTTTGATTTGAATTTCCCTGATGGCTAATGATTTTGAACATTTTTTCATGTGTCTGTTAGCCATTTGTATGTCTTCATTGGAAAAGTGTCTGTTCATATCTTCTGCCCATTTTATGATTTGTTTATTTGTTTCTCGTGTATTGAGTTTGAGAAGTTCTTTGTAGATCTTGGATACCAGTCCTTTATCTGTGGTGTCCTTTGCAAATATATTCTCCCATTCCGTGGGCTGTCTCTTAGTTTTTTTGACTGTTTCCTTGGCTGTGCAGAAGCTCTTTATCCTGATAAAGTCCCATAAGTTCATTTTATCTTTTATTTCTCTTGCCTTTGGAGATGTGTCGTGAAAAAGGTTGCTCTGGCCGATGTCATAGAAGTTGTTGCCTATGTTCTCCTCTAGAATTTTGATGGATTCCTGTCTCACATTGAGGTCTTTCATCCATTTGGAGTTTATTTTTGTGTATGGTGTGAGAGAGTGGTCAAGTTTCATTCTTTTGCATGTAGCTGTCCAATTTTCCCAGCACCATTTATTGAAGAGACTGTCTTTTTTCCACCGGATGTTTTTTCCTGCTTTATCAAAGATTAGTTGCCCAAAGAGCCGAGGGTCCATTTCTGGGTTCTCTATTCTGTTCCATTGGTCGATGTGTCTGTTTTTGTGCCAGTACCATGCTGTCTTTGTGATCACAGCTTTGTAGTACAGCTCGAAATCCGGCATTGTGATGCCCCCAGCTTTGTTTTTCCTTTTCAACAGTTCCTTGGAGATTCGGGGCCTTTTCTGGTTCCATACAAATTTAAGGACTATTTGTTCCAGTTCTTTGAAAAATGTCCTCGGTATTTTGATCGGGATAGCATTGAAAGTGTAGATTGCTCTGGGTAGTATGGACATTTTAACTATGTTAATTCTTCCAATCCATGAGCATGGAATATTTTTCCATCTTTTTATGTCTTCCTCAATATCTTTCAAAAGTGATCTATAGTTTCTAGCATATAGGTCCTTTACGTCTCTGGTTAAGTTAATTCCAAGGTAACGCATGGTTTTTGGTGTTATTGTAAATGGGATGGATTCCCTAATTTCTCTTTCTTCAGTCTCGTTATTCGTGTATAGAAATGCAACTGATTTCTGGGCATTGATTTTGTATCCTGCCACCTTACTGAATTGTTCTATAACTTCTAATAGTTTGGGAGTGGATTCCTTTGGGTTTTCCATATAGAGTATCATGTCATCTGCAAAGAGAGACAGTTTGACTTCTTCTTTGCCGATTTGGATACCTTTGATCCCTTTTTGTCTTCTGATTGCTGTTGCAAGGACTTCTAGTACTATGTTGAATAATAGTGGCGAGAGTGGGCATCCTTGTCGTGTTCCTGATCTTAAGGGAAAGGCTTCCAGCTTTTCCCCATTGAGAATAATGCTTGCAGTAGGCTTTTCATAGATGGCTTTTATGAGATTGAGAAATGTACCCTCTATTCCTACACTCTGAAGGGTTTTAATCAGGAAAGGATGCTGTATTTTGTCAAATGCTTTTTCTGCATCAATTGAGAGGATCATATGGTTCTTGAGTCTTTTCTTGTTGATATGATGTATCACATTGATTGATTTGCGAGTGTTGAACCATGCTTGCATCCCAGGTATGAATCCCACTTGGTCATGATGGATAATCCTTTTAATGTACTGTTGGATTCTATTAGCAAGGATCTTGTTGAGGATTTTGGCATCCATATTCATTAGAGAAATCGGTCTGTAATTCTCCTTTTTGAGGGGGTCTTTGCCTGGTTTGGGGATCAAGGTAATATTAGCCTCATAGAATGAGTTTGGTAGCTTTCCTTCTGTTTCTATTTTTTGAAATAGCTTTAGGAGAATAGGTATTATTTCTTCTTTGAATGTTTGGTAGAATTCCCCAGGAAAACCGTCTGGGCCTGGAGTTTTATTATTTGGAAGGTTGTTTATCACTGACTCAATTTCTTCATAGTTAATTGGCCTATTTAAGAAATCTATTTCTTCCTGTTTCAGTCTTGGTAGTTTATAGGTTTCCAGGAAGGCCTCCATCTCTTCCAGATTGTTTAGTTTTTTGGCATATAGCTGTTGATAAAAGTTTCTAATAATCCTTGCAATTTCAATGGTGCTGGTCGTGACCTCTCCCTTTTCAGTCATAATTTTAATAATCTCAGTCCTTTCTCTTTGTTTTTGGACAAGTTTTGCCAGTGGTCTATCAATTTTATTGATTCTCTCAAAGAACCAGCTCCTCGTCATGTTGATCTGTTCTCCTGTAGTTCTGGTTTCTAATTCATTGATTTCTGCTCTAATCTTGGTCAACTACTTCCTCGTGAGTGGATTAGGCCTGTCCCTCTGTTGCTGTTCCAGTTTCTTGAGGTGAGAATATAGAAACTGCATTTTAGATTTTTCTATTCTTTTGAGTGAGGCTTGGATGGCTATGTATTTCCCCCTGGACTGCCTTTGCAGTATCCCAAAGGTTTTGGACCATTGTGTTTTCATTCTCGTTGGTCTCCATAAATTGTTTAAATTAATTTTTGATTTCCTGGTTTATCGAACCATTCCTGAGCAGGATGGTTCTTAGTCTCAAGTGTTTGTTTCTTCTAAATTTTTCCTTATGGTTGAGTTCCAATTTCAAAGCGTTTTGGTCTGAGAATATGCAGGGAATAATTTCAGCCTTTTGGTATCGGTTGAGACCTGTTTTGTGTCCCAGAACATGGTCTATTCTTGAGAATGTTCCATGGGCATTAGAATAGAATGAGTATTCTTTGGTTCTGGGGTGTAGTGTTCTATATATATCTATGAGGTCCAACTCGTCGAGGATGGCATTCAAAGCCCTTGTTTCTTTGTCGATTTTTTGCATGGGTGTTCAGTCTATTTCTGATAGTGGAGTGTTGAGGTCCCCTACTATTAATGTATTTTTATCTATATGTCTCTTTATTCTGGTTAAGAGTTGGCTTGTGTATCTTGCTGCTCCCCTGTTGCGTGCATATATAATTGTCATATCCACTTGTTGGATACATCCTTTAAGAATAATATAGTGCCCTTCTGTGTCTCTAACTATAGTCTTTAGTTTAAAATCCAATCTGTCTGACATGAGAATTTCTACCCCAGCTTTCTTTTGAGGTCCATTGGCGTGAAAGATGGTATTCCATCCCTTTACTTTCAATCTGAATGTATCTTTAGATTCAAAATGAGTCTCTTGTAGACAGCAAATGGATGGGTCATGTCTTTTTATCCAATCTGCAACCCTGTGTCATTTTATGGGAGCATTTAGGACATTTACATTGAGACTGAATATTGAGAGTTATGATTTTAATGATGCCATGTTGCCAGTACAGTCTTTGTTTCTGTGGGTTGTGACTTTCTGTTCTGTATCACTCTTGGGGCCTTTTTACCTTTATAGAACCTCCCTTAATATCTCCTGTAGTGCTCGTTTCGTGGTTACAAAAATGGTCAATGACTGGCAATTCTGGAAGGTCTTTATTTCTCCATCAATTATAAATGACAGCCTTGCTGGATAAAGGATCCTTGGCTGCATGTTTTTCTCTGAAAGAGCTTTAAAAATGCCCCCCCAACCCTTTCTCTCATTCCAGGTCTGTGTAGACAGGTCTGACGTAATTCTGATATCTTTGTCTTGGTACGTGAGAAATTTCTTTGCCCTGACCGCTTTCAATACTGTATCCTTGGATCTAATATTTGCGAATTGCACTATGACGTGACGTGGCATAGGTTTGTCATGGTTGAGCTTGGGAGGGGTCCTTTCTGCCTCTTGGACATGAATGTTTGTTTCCCTTGCTAGATTAGGGAAGTTTTCAGCTACAATTTGTTCGAATATCTCTTCTAGACCTCTGTTTTTCTCCACCCCCTCGGGGATGCCGATGATTCTGACATTGGAACGTTTCATTGAGTCAGTAATCTCCCGTAACCTACATTCTTGAGTATGGATTTTTTTAAGTCCAGATTCTATTTTAGCTTTGTCTTCTACTAACCCATCCTCTAATTCTCTGATACGTTCTGCCTCATTCACCCTGGCTGTCAGAGCCTCTAGTTTTGACTGCATTTGATTCATGGAATTTTTAATTTCTGCCAGATTCACTCTCATTTCTGCCCTTAGAAATTCTATATTCTCATTACCATTTTCGTTAATACTTTTTTCAAGCCTACACATCATCTTGACCACTGTTACTCTGAACTCCATTTCTGATAATTTGGTTATAACCACATTCATTAGTTCTGTGGCAGAGGCCACAGACTTATTGTCTTTTCTTTGCTGGGGGGTATTTCTCCTTCTCGTCATTCTGATGAGGAGAGGTTGCGGGGTTGTCCAGAGCCCAAATTATTGACTGATGAGGAGAGGTTGCGGGGTTGTCCAGAGCCCAAATTATTGACCAGGGCTTCTTGATTTTTCAGCCTGCCTTCTGGGGGAGGGGCCTGCCGTGCCGATACTCAGGCAACCCTGTTTGGGTAGAGTCTCCGCATCCCCTGCGAGGGGGGGATGGGGATGGGCACACTATGAGCCAGTATTTCTAGGCTTTTGTTCTCTGCAGCTTTCCCTGGAGGTCTGCTGTGCCTCTTCTGAGAGTCAGAGCAGCAGTGGCTGAATCTCAGCCTCTGTCACAGAACAGAGGGATCACAGCCCGTTCTCCACTGATGTTCTGGCCAGTTTAACTCTGTTTCTGTTGGTGCTGCTTAACCCTGCAGCATGCTGGGATGTGCTCCCCACACCCGGCGTCCCAGCCCTCGCTTCCAGGGCTGGCGCGTCTCTGTCCTTTGTCTTTCTATCACTGCCATCCGCCAGCCACCCCCGCGCGCTCCCGGAGCTCCTGGTCTCAGTCTGGATCCAGTGAACATGCTGGAGTCCCGGAGCTCCGTGAGATGCCTGGTGGCGCGCGCTCCTGGCTCATGGTCTCAGTCTGCTGACTTGCGGGTGCTGTCCACGAGTCCCACCACTCCCCCGTGCAGGTGGCTACCACTTCCCGGAGCCCGAACGTGGTGGCTCCCTCCCCCTTTCGTTTATCTTCCGATTTTTGTGCGCGGTTTCATGGCTCCCCACTTCGTACCTCAATACTCAGCGCTGGAGATGTTCATTTGTAGAGATCCAGATGTATCTTCCTGCGTCACAGGCTGATTCCGCAGATGTTCAGGCTGGTCTGGTACCTATCCAGCTCGACTCAGAGGACCGGCTGAAAAAGGGGACTCCTACTCCTCTGCCATCTTAACTCCCTCCTAAATGTAGTTATCCTTTTACTCTGTGATTTCCCTCTTAGGTACTTACCCAAGAGAAATAAAACACATGTGAACGTGTGCTCACTAAAAGACTGGTGCACAGATATCTCTAGCAGTATTATTCCTTTTAGTCAAAAGCAAAAACAACCCAAATGCCCATCAACTGGTGAACGGATAAACAAAATGTAGTATATCAATAAAATGAATATTATTTGATCATAAAAAGGAATCCAGTGCTGACACGTGCTACAACATGGATGAATCTTAAAAAACCTATGTTACATGAAAGAAGACAACCACACAAGACCACATATTGTTTGGTTCCATTTATAAGAAATGTCCAGAATAGGCAAATCCATAGAGACCAACATTAGCTGAGCGGCTGTAAAGGCTGGGGTGAGGGGGGAAAATGGAGACTAATTACTAATGGATATGGGGTTTCTTTCAGGGATGTTTAAAATGTTCTAAAATTAGATTGTAACAAGGGTCGCACATCTCTGGGTATGTATTAAAATCCACCCATGCGTACACATTAAAGAGTGACTTTTATGGTATGTGAATTATGTCTCAATGAACTCTTTATTTTTTTTTTTTTTAAAGGTTTTATTTATTTATTCAACAGAGATAGAGACAGCCAGCGAGAGAAGGAACACAAGCAGGGGGAGTGGGAGAGGAAGAAGCAGGCTCATAGCAGAGGAGCCTGATGTGGGGCTCGATCCCACAACGCCAGGATCACGCCCTGAGCCGAAGGCAGACGCTTAACCGCTGTGCCACCCAGGCGCCCCTCAATGAACTCTTTAAAAAATAAATATAATGTATCAATAAGTATAAATCCAATAATAGGCACAAAATGTAAGGGGGGCACGGAATGGGGGGAAAGGAGAGGAACAAAGAAGGATTCATACGCGAGATGATGGTAAATCTTTGAATTACTTGTCTTTCACCCAACCTTCCCTGTCAATACACTGGGGGTCAGTTCCATCAGGCTTGGGCTGCCCAGATACATAAATATTAAAGAATAATAATTGCAGTTAGTTTTGAATGGAAAATGTGTTCCAGAACGCTCAAGCACATAAATCCTAAGAGATTAAGCTTCAGGCAAATCCAATCTACACAGCCAGATTGCTAATAGAGGTCGTGATTGCAGTTTGGCTACACCTGAGTTTATTCAATGACATATTTTTCTCTCTCTTCAAAGACTCATAAGTACAAGAATTGCCAGGAGACAAGAACCCCCTCAAACATTTCATTCTCACAGGATGTCGAATGAGTAGGCATTAGAACCCACATCACTTCTCTGGTTGTTCACTGTCTAACCAAAACATTTCAGGTCACCAAATATTTGCTCACATTCCCAAAACCTAAACAATATTAAGCAGCACACTGAAGACAGGAAGTGACTTCTGGAGATTGTTGTCAGCACTTTGTTACCATATTCATAGAAAAAAAATGTCTCTTTCATCAATGCATAGACTCAGAAATTATAACAAGAAATTTGCAAATTCTTTATTTTCTCTTATAGGCTAGATCTGCGTAAAATGAAAAAAAAAATGTTTTAGACTGCACATCTCAGAATTCCTCTACCCCATTAGCCTCAGGCATAGTTTTAATGGTACTGCTGGTTACTGATTAGTACTATTTCGTCATGCTCACCCCATGAGTAAACAATAGCTTGCAAAACACAATAGAATACAAAGTAGAATTTTTACTGTAACCTAGGAAACTAAAACCTTGTCAGTCATTTCTCCAGAATCAAAGAGAACGTGACAAGGATGAATTGCAAAAACCTGCACCATAAATTATACACTAGTCTTATGATCTTAAGATTCTGGGAGAAAAAATGTCATGTCAAAGACGACTGTGCCCAGAAAAGAATAGTGATGTATGGACCAGGAAGAATTGTATCTTAGCAGACAGAGTGACCAATCCCTGGATCATATTGAGAAATCATATTTTGTAATATAATAGAAGTGTACTGAGTCAGAGTCAAGGTTAACTTATAATAGTAGACTATTAGAATCAGGAAGGACATGCACAAAGAAGGAGGTCCCCACATTTCCACTGACTCACTAAGGTAGACCATATCTTGACCTCCAGCATGCGTCTCTGTCATTCTCTACTCTACACAGATCTGTTGAATGAGACAACAGGAAAACAAGATCCTGAAGGGTTTGTGGTGGGGAGGGGCAAGAGGAGGACTTTATAGCAGGCTGCCTCCCTGGTAGAGTATCTATAGAAAATTAAGTGTCTTGTATTGTGAATTTTAATTTCCCATCAATATTTGCTTTGTGGCATTTAAAATAATTTTACTTAAGTCTATTTTACTGCAGTTAAGTAGATAGACCCTAAAGGTATGGTATCATCAGTTTTGACAAACGAATTTATAACCTATATCCTATTAAGATATAGTGCATTTTTATGGCCCCAGAAAATTCCCTTATGCTTCTTTTTGTCAGTCTCTACCCACCCAGAAATAACTATGTTCTGATTTTCATTACCATCATAAATTAGGTTTTCTTGTTCTATGACTTCATATATAAACATGTATTTCTTTATGTCAGGATCCTTTCACTCTGTATAGTGATGTTGTATGCATCTGTAATTTATTCCATTTTATAGTTGAACGTCATTCCATTGTATATTTTTTTATTTATTTTTCCATTAATGGAAACCCAGACCGTTTCCAGGTTCAGTCTGTTATAAGTAAAGCTACTTGTGAATGTTCTTGTAAAAGTTATTTTTATATATATTTTCATTTCTCTTCAATAAAAACCTAAAAATGGACTTACTGGGTTACAGGGTAGAAATACAATTAAATTTTCAAGTTTTACAAAATAGATGTAACATTTTACACAGCCATCAACAATGTATGAGAGTTCTTTTCACATTAAACCTTCATCAACATATGATTATACTTTTATTTCAGCCTTTCTAGTAGCTGTGTAGTTATTTCGCATGGTAGTTTTAATTTGCATTCTTCTAATGATTAAGAACATTGAGGGGCGCCTGGCTGGTCTAGTTGGTTAAGTGCTGTCTCTTGGTTGCCACTCAGGCCCTGATCTCTGGATTGTGAGATGGAGCCCCATGTCAGGCTCCGAGCTCAGTGCAGTCTGCGTGAGATTCCCTCCCTCTCCTTCTGTGCCTCCCGCTTGTGCTCTCTCTCTATCAACTAAACAAATAAATCTTAAAAAAAGAAATAAAGAACATTGAGCACAGTTTCATATGCCTGTTGGTCGTGCATATATCTTTTTTGTGAAGTATCCGTTCAAGTCTTTTATCTATTTTTATGTTGGGCTGGTTATCTTTTTATTATTGAAATGTAGGAATTGTTCCTGTATTTTGAATAGCACTCCTAGTGTCAAATTTGTGTGTTACAAGTGTTTTTTTCCATCTATGGCTGTGTATTCATTTTCTTAGTAATGTCTCTTGATGAGCAGTTTTAAATTTTAACATCCAATTTATTGTTTTTTTCAGTTTACCTTTATTTCTGTGTCATTTCTAAGAAACATTTCAGCACAAACTTGCAAATGTAGTCTCCTATATTTTCTTCTAGAAACTTTATAGTTTTGGTTTTTGAATTTAGGTGTATTATTCTTCTCAAATTAGTACTTGTGTATGACTTGAGGTAGAGTTCAGGATCTTTTTATTTTCCATATGGATTTCTATTGGTCTAGCACCATTTATGGGGAAAAAAATTTACTTAAAAAAATCATTTGCTCCTTTAGGTTCTTTGAATTTCTATATATATTTTACAATTATCTTGTCAACTTTTAAAACCTCTGCTAAGATTATGATTGCAAAGAATCAATAGCCCAATTTTGGGACAATAGAACATTTAACAATGCTGAGTCATAATTCACAAATATGATATGTCTTGCCACATAGTCAAGGTCTTCTTTAATTTCTCTCATAATATTAATATTTTTAAATGCACGGTTTTAACACAAATCCTATTAAATTTATTCCTAAGTATTTTATGTTTTGGGTGTTATTACAAATGTTACTTTTAATTTTATATTCCAATTTGGGGAAAAAAAGACAGAATTTATTTTTGCAAATTGGCTTTGCTACTATAACATGGCTAAAGTTACCTATAAGTTCTAGCAGATTTTATATTGATTACTTAGGAATTTCTACAAGTATAATTATGTCATCTGCAAAGAAAGGCAGCATTATTGTTTCCTTTTTTATCTGTATGTCTTTTTTTTAGATTTATTTATATATTTTAGAGAGAGAGGGAAATTGAGTGGGGGGAGGGACAGAGGGAGAATGAGAGAGAGAATCTTTAACAGACCCCCCCACACACACACAACAGCATGGAGCCTGAGGAGGTGGGGCTTGATCTCAGGACCCTGAGACCATGACCTGAGCTGACACCAAGAGTCAGATACTTAATGGGCTGAGCCACCCAGGTGCCCCCCTCTTATTTCTTTTTCTTGCTGTATTGTGCTAGATAGGATCTCTAGTACAATTCTGAATAGAAGCTGTAAAAGTGGACATCCAATGAGAGAACGAGGAGATAAGCCACATACTGGGAGAAAATATTTGCAGAGGACATATCTGATAAAGGACTGTCACCCAAAATATGCGAAGAACTCTTAAAACTCAAAAAGAAAATAAACAATCTGATTTAAAAATGGGCAAAAGACTCGAACAGACATCTCACCAAATAAGATATACAGATAGAAAATAAGCATAGAAAAAGGTGTTCAACATCAAATGTCATTAGGGAACTGCAAATTAAAATGATGAGATATCACTATATACCTATTAGAATGGCCAAAATACAAGACACTGTTAACTCCAAATGTTTATGAGAATGTGGAATAAGAGGAACTGTCATTCATTGCTGGTGGAAATGCAAAATGGTACAACCACTTCAGAAGATGGTTTGGGAGGTTGTTAAAAAAAGAATATGATCCAGCAATCACACTCTTTGGTATTTACCAAAATAATTGAAAACTTATGTCCACATGAAAATTGGCACAAGAATGTTTACAGCAGCTTTATTCATTATTGCCAAAACTTGGAAGCAACCAAAATATCCGTTGGTAGATGCATAAGTAAATAAACTTCCAGGAAAATAGATATTATTTGGTGCAAAAAAGAAATAAGCTATCAAAACATGAAAAGACATGGAAAAACCTCAGGTGCATATTATTAAGTAAAAGAAACCAATCTGAAGATGCTACATACTTTATGATTCCAACTACATGACATTCTGGAAAGAGCAAGACTATATAAAAAATAAAAGGGCCAGTGGTTGCCAGAGGTTGGTGTGGGGGAGAGGGATGAATAGGTAGAACACAAAGGATTTTAGGGCAATGTAACTATTCTGGACAATGCTATGATCATGGATACATGTCATTATACTTTTGTCACAATCCATAGAAGGTACAATACCAAGAATGAACCCTAATGTCGACTTTGGACTTGGGTGATGATGATAGGTCCATGTAAGTTCACGGATTGTAACAAATGTACAACCTTTTGTTGCTAAGGAGGAAGCTGTGTATGTGAGAACTGGGGACGTATGGGAACTCTACTTTCCTCCAAATGCTCCAGTACCCCTAAAACTGTTCTTAAAAGTAAATCTATTGGGGTGCCTGGGTGGTGCAGTTGTTAAGTGTCTGCCTTTGGCTCAGGGCGTGATCCCGGAGTCGTGAGATGGAGCCCCGCATTAGGCTCCCTGCTCCGCTGGGAGCCTGCTTCTTCCTCTCCCACTCCCCCTGCTTGTGTTCCCTCTCTCGCTGGCTGTCTCTCTCTGTCAAATAAATAAATAAATAAATATTTTTTAAAAAATAGAAGTAAATCTATTAAAAAATGTAGACATCCATGCTTTTTCTGTATCTTTGAGGAAGAGTATTCAGCATTTCACTAGTAAGAATGATATCAACTCTCAAATTTTTATAGATGCCTTTCATTAGATTGGGAATTTTTCCTTCCATTCGTATTTTGCAGAGAGTGTTTGATCATGATTTGGAGCTTAAATTTGATAACTGCATTTTCTGGACCTCCTGAATTATCATATAACTTTTCTCTAATATTTAAATCACACTGTTGAACTTTTGTGTTAAAACAACAATGTATTATGCTTTTTCTATGTCGTTATATCTTTTTAAGGATTTTTATATGCACCTTTATAAGGAATATTAATTTGTTTTCTTTCTTTCTTTTCTTTCTTTCTTTCTTTTTTAAATGTCTCCAGCTCTTTTGATACCAGGATTATATAGACTTCACAAAATTAGCTGGGAAACATTACCTCTATTATATTATCTGAAAGAATTTGTGTAATGTTAAAATGATACTTTCTATTTTTTTTTCTTTTTATTTTCTCCTTTCCTGTGTTACAAAGACCCCTACTTCTGCAACTAAGAACTCTGGGTGATGGCAACAGGTCTTTGAGCTGTAAGAAGGAACAGAAAGCTATCTTGCCATATGTTTTTAAAAGGAGATTGTTTTTCTTTTATTTGAGAGGTGTGTGTGTGTGTGTGTGTGTGTGTGTGTGAATTTCATATTTAGGTGAAATTCTAAATACTACAAATATAAAAGCAATCACACATATGCGTGCACGCACACACACACACACATGGATTAAAGAGCCTTACTTTTGAAATTTACTTCTGCTGGTGTAATAAAGGACTTGAAAATTTTTAATTATATTATTTAATATCAGTAGCAAATATAGATGTTAGAAATTATTATTGCGATACATGGACATTTAAACTAAACATATTTGGAGAAACCTGGAAACTTTGGGGAGCACATTTGGAAAAGAGGAAGGAAATATTTCAACTTTGGAGAACCAAATCAAATGTCCCGGTCCTGGGAGGTGGAAGTGCTTGCTATAACTAGTTTAAGGCTATAATTTCACTTGCATGCAAATAAAGAATTGTTACGTTTTTCTGGTGAACTAAAGCAGAAAATTCACTGTAATCATTATAAAATGAAGTTCTTTAATCTCTTAGTAATGTTTTTGCTTAAATTTGTATCTATTGTGATGTTAATGTAGCTATACGTGCTTTATTTTGTTTGGTGTTTGCATAATACTCAACTGGTTAGAAAATATTTGTAAGAAATATTCCTCAGAGAGGTGCCTGGGTGGCTCAGTTGGTTAAGTGGCTGCCTTCTGCTCAGGTCATGATCTCAGGGTCCTGGATTGAGCTCCGAACTGGGCTCCCTACTCAGGGGGAAGTATGCTTCTGCCTCCCCCTTTGCCCCTCCCCCTGCTCATGCACTCTCTCTCTCTTTCTCTCAAATAAGTAAATAAAATCTTAAAAAAAAAAAAAGGAAAGATTCCTTAGAGTTATTGAGTTAAGTTAAAGATAAATTCTAAACATTGACAAAATGCCTTTTGACATGGAACAAAGTTCACACTACATTAATGAACAAAAAGAGTATCAAATACAATAAGCAGCATACTCTTGGGGGGCAGTGTGTGCACGTGTGTATGCGTGTGTGTGTGTGCATAGCAAGCATACCTAGTGGTGTAAATATACACACTCAGCTGTTTCTGGTAGTTTCTCGTAGGTAATGAAACGTGATTTTTGTTTCTTTTTGCTCCTTTGTATTTGCTGATTTTCCAAAATGAGAGTCTATTTCTGTTTTCTTTTTTAAAGCTTTTTAAAAATATTAAGGAAAAGGGAACAGCATCAAATGCATAAAGAGAAACCAAGTTATCTTTGGATTGGGGAGAATCACTGACTTGGGCAATAGTAATGTCTTCTGTATGTTTAACAAGAACAGTTTCAGTAGAGGATTTGAAGCTGAAGTTACAGTATCAGAGTGGGAGAAGCAAATAATTTGTTTTAATTGGCTGTGAAGGACATGAGAAGAATAATGTATACAGTATGTGTGACTGAAAAGACAGGGTCTAATTTTATTTTATTTTATTTTTAGATTGAAAGATTAACATATTTATGGGTGAAGGACAAGAAAGAAGATGAAAACAGAAAGGTCAGTTCGTTGAGCAAGAGAGAGGAAGGCCTCAAGGGCACAGGTGGTGGGTTGGGCTTGTAAAAAGCAGAAACTGGGCAGGAAAAGGTAAACGTTGCATTCTGGAAGTTCCTTTCAAAGTGAGAAATTTTAAGACCGCTGCTTGGTGCTTGCAAGTGAGAGGCAGGCAAGACTAGTTTCAACTTGCTTAATGTTTGCTTTTTTTCTGAGAACAGAAACAGGGTCTTCCAAAAGGAAGGCCCTAGTTAAGAGAATTAGGAAAAAAGTTAGTCTTTATCTTGGTTTCTTATCTGAATAATTGCACCATTCCAGTGGCTTTTTGTAAATAGACTCAGCGTTACTAATACTATAATCTTGAGTAAAAGATAAAGCAGAAATACTTTCTTTCAGCCCTGCTAGCCTAAAATGGCAATGGGTATTAATTATTAAATAATTATTATAAGTAATTCTCCTTAGATTTACACCCAAGGGTAACCATTTAAAATAATGTATTCATAATTCTTGGAGAATCAATCTGTCTTCCTTCCTTTTCCTTCTTCTCTCCCTTCCTCCCTTCCTTCCTTCTTCCCTCCCTTCCTTCCTCCCTTCTCTCCTTCCTTCCTTTCTTCCTTCCTTCCTCCCTCCCTTCCTTCCTCCCTCCCTCCCTAGATGCTGTAACAAAGACATGGAACCCTTTGGAGGGAAAAAAGGGGAGGGAAGGAGCCAAAAGATACACTGAGTATTCAGTGCTGGGTACAATATAGTAACTCTCTGTGTTTGATATGTGATGAAACTAAACCCAACATGATAGAGTTATTTAGCAAAGTTCATGCAGCTGATAAGCAGCGCTGGAATTTTACTCTAGAACCCATGCAGCTTATACCCCGCCAGCCTGGCTACAAATCCGAATTTCCCGACTGCTGATCCTAGAGCTCAGCCTCCCAAAATTGCGAAGCCAGCTGATGAATCCTTACAGAGGATGGGGGAAGAAAAATGGCAAAGTGGGAGAAGTTCTAGCTTCCAGGGAAGAAAGCAGGCCTCTAGTCCCTGGCTGGCTACATACTTTCTTAGGCCACTCTTCATCTTCTCTGGATCTCAGTTTCTGTATCTGAAAAAATGGGAACTTTGATCAAATGACCTGTAAGATTCCTTTCTAGCTCCAAAATGTAGGACCTTACTGTATCTGTCTCTACCTTGAAAGTGCAGCCTGCTTTCCAGCACGTTATGTGGTTTCTAAGTCTTCGGGATAGAAAGTTTATCCACAGCCATGAAAAGCAAGACAGGACAAGATGCAGTCGGTCAGGTCAGAGTGCTGGCTGCAACCGGCCTTAAGTCATCAGCAAGAAATACCTAACTACCAACTTCTGGCTGCCTCTCCACGTTCTGAATGACATTACTTAGCATGCACTCCCTTCTTCACGTAAAGGCATTGTCATCACGTAGCACCTACTGTGGGCCTTAAATGAACTCATGCACATGTGTTAAATCAGAGATCATCATAAATGAAAATGACAATGGTTCACCTCGTCCACACCTCTCACATGTCAGGTGAGGTCTTCACTGCACTCCCAAATGACTCCCAGAAACTCTGCCTGTACTTACGTACAGGGGCTGGCCACAGCAACGTCCATACAGAAAGAAGAGATGACACAGAAGACGGAGGGGTGGGCTCCACCCAGTCAACAGTGGGCCTCAAGAGAATTTCTGCCCTGGACGTTGTGAGAGCAGGATCAACTCCCAAGACAGAGACGTTTTCATTGCTTTGGTTCTTCAACAAGGAAATATTTCCTTCTTCTTTTCCATATGTGCTGCCCAAAGTTCTTGGTTTCTCCTAGATATGTTTAGTTCAAACTTCCATGTATTACAATAATAATTTTCCAACACCTATAGTTTCTACTGATACTGAATGACGTAATGAAGGGTTTTCAAAGAAGAGAAACCTTGGGGATGGAAGCTGTTTGACTCCATGTATCACTCAAATCAGGACAACGGTGCTTGTGTCCCTGGTTCATACTTATGCTTGGCTGAGTCCCTGCTCGAAGCCTCTGTGCATTTCAATAAAGAAGTCTGTGCCATGCTTGGCTCCTGATTTTTACACATTCACATAATAAACACTGATAGAACAGAAAAAGACTGGAAATTATCTAGTCTATTTGGACTTTTTAAATATTTATGACTCATACCTTGCAATGTGGCCAGCTACAGTATAGATAACTGTATCGGGATGCAGCGTTCTTGGGATGGCTGGGAACTGTCGTTCTGCCCACATACCAGAGAGGCAGGCAGCAGGCAGGAAGTCCACCTATACAGACAGAAAATAATACTGAAATATATGGCAAGAGAAAATCAGAGGCCATTGAAAGGGAAGCATGAGGAGGGCAGAATACAGTGTCATTTCTGGGAGAAAAGGCTGTGATTTCAGTATCTGACAGAGCTGGATATCCACAGGGTGACTCAACCTGGACGTTCAGGGAGGGAGACTGATGCACTGTATTTACTTTGTCAGATTCAGACGAAAGGCGCCAGTCCAGGCAGAACTGGAAAGAACAAAGCAGCTTCTTGGCCGCAGAGTGATTTCAATACTCGGGAAGTTGTCGGAATTGGGAAATACATTGCGGCCAGCTCACAGAAAGTATGTCGAAGCCCATGAGGGAGCACGGGCAGCAAGGGGCAAGAGTAACACCAGTGGAAAGGGTGACTTGCTGCTGAGTTGGAGTCATGCAGGCCAATCATTGGACTTGCCTGCAAGAAGGATGGCATTGAGCATTTACAAGGTTTCAGCTCTGCCGGGAGAGGCCCAGAAAGCCGGAAAACAGAGTGCAACAGAGATGCAAAGTTAGAGCAAGTTGCCAAGAAATTAAGTGGCACAAAAAATACCAGACTCCATCTCTAACACTCTTTAAAAAAAAAAAATTCACCTGGCTTATAAATATAATTTTTTACTTTTGATAGTACCTACTTTATAACTAAGAATGTAATACATTTGATGAAAGTTCCTCTGTGTATCTACTTTTTAAAAAGGCAACAGCATCGTAACAGATTTTAGCTTCCCTGATCTGAAATGACACTTCTTTTAGAATAGGGAAAAAAAATTAATGATACATATACGTACTTCAATACTTTACAGGAAAGCACAGTAATTTCGTACAATTCGTTTGTGAACATATTGACAGCCTTTCACGACCTGAGACTAACAGGACATTGCCTTCTCTTTACGTGCTTTATTCTACCGATTTATGCCACAAGTATTTTGAGTGGTTACTGTGTGCCAGACACTGTTCTTGTGGCTTGGGACAGAGCAGTGAGCAAAACAAAGATCCTCACTCTTGTGAAGCTTGGGTTTGAGTGGAGAAAGATACACAATAACCACAGATTTTTTTTTTTAGTATGTTAGAAGATAATTTGCTATGGGGAAAAAAGTATACAACTGAGTGGGATAAGGGAGATCTAGAGTGTTGGGGGGGGCCATGATCCAAAAAGTGATCTTTGGGGTAATCGCCAGTAAACTTAATCATAAGGATCTGAATGAAGATTTAAGAGTTGAGGGAGCTAGCCAAATAGACATCTAAGGGGCATGTCTGGTGTAGTCCAGGAATAGAAAGGAGGCCAGTGTGACTGGAATGGAGGAAGAGGGAAGCAGGGAGGGGAAAAGGGAGGGAAAAGAGGGACAAAAAAGAATAGAAGAGATTTTGTTTCAAAAGTAATTTACAGGGGTGCCTGGGTGGCTCAGTAGGTTAAGAGTGTGCCTTCCACCCAGGTCATAATCCTGGAGTCAAGGGTTTGAACCCTGCATTGGGCTCCCCACTTCAGTGGGGTGTCTGCTTCTCCCTCTGCCCCTCCCCATGCTTGTGCATGCTCTCTCTCTCTCTCAAGTAAATAAAATCTAAAAAAAAGTAATTTACATACTTAAAATGTAATTTATATTGACCTAAATCTCCATAAGGATCACTATCCCCAATGTAGCATTTGTACAGAAATAGACAGATTCTATAGGGTTCCAGTGCTCCAGATAAACGTAACATTGGATCAAATAAAAATTTTAAATTTATATTTTAGGTTGGAAAGCTATGTGGGAAGGGGGAAGGGGAAGTGCATTTAAATGTCATAAACAGCTTAGTTCAATAATAGAGTTGAAAATCTATCTATCTATCATCTATCCATCTACGTTTAATCCCTCAAGGCAACAGACACCTGTTTACCTACCTGGCATGCTGGAGGAGATTGTAAAGCAACAAAACCACCAGATCTGGAGCAGTTTGAATGAAACTGGGATGCAGGAACCTACATGTATCCAATTCCCCAAAGACCAAAATATCAATGTCAAGAAGAGGAAAATGTCAGTTGCTAGAAGCAAGACTCGCCTCCTAGTGAGTGGGTGAGTAGATACACGTGCAATCCTAGTTTAATCATTAAGTGGTTTCCTTCTGCTGCTTCTCTTTGCTTAGAGTAAGTTTAATAACTTTAATTGGGGTTTAATAAATTCCAACAATAAAAATGATAAATTTATTTGGAAACATTGGGGTTTACTTACATGCACACATATCAACTTGCCAACTATGAAGAAAACAACAAAATTAGTCAGGCTTAACTATGCTGAGTATTCAACACTGGGAAAAAATCTGAAGAGTCTCCCATAACAGGGAGCAATTTTTTTTTTTAAGATTTTATTTATTTATTCGACAGAGACAGAGGACAGCCAGAGAGAGAGGGAACACAAGCAGGGGGAGTGGGAGAGGAAGAAGCAGGCTCATAGCGGAGGAGACTGATGTGGGGCTCGATCCCACAACGCCGGGATCACACCCTGAGCCGAAGGCAGACGCTTAACCGCTGTGCCACCCAGGCGCCCCAGGGAGCAATTTTTGATCAACATCTCTACTGGTGTTCTCTAAGCATTAGCTTATTTATTCTACACCCCAATTCTATGGTCCCAATTTTAGTTTTTTATTTTCAAATAGGCTCCATGCCCAACATGGAGTCCAACAGGGGGCTTCAACTCATGACCCTGAGATCAAGAGTCAGATGCTTGGGGCATCTGGGTGGCTCAGTCATTAAGCGTCTGCCTTCAGCTCAGGTCGTGATCCCAGAGTCCTGGGATCAAGCCCCATATCGGGCTCCCTCCTCTGCTGGGAGCCTGCTTTTCCCTCTCCCACTCCCCCTGCTTGTGTTCCCTCTCTCGCTGGCTGTCTCTCTCCCTGTCAAATAAATAAATAAAATCTTTAAAAAAAAAAAAAAAGAGATGCTCACCCGGCTGAGCCACAGAGGCAGCCCTCTATGATGCTAACTTTAAACAGATGAGGAAACCAAAGCACAGAGCATTTGAGTAACTTGCCCAAGGACACACAGACAATAAAAGGCAGAGCTGGGGTTTGAACCCAGTGTCATGGGTCCAGAATTGGACTCTATACCACCCTTCTCATGGCATTGTGGGCTTACCATATGTGGAATTTAAGAAATAAAACAAATGAGCAAAGGAAAAAAAAGAGCGAGTGAGAGAAACCAAGAAACAGATTCTTTACTATTGGGAACTGATGGTCACCAGAGGGGAGCTGGGTGGGGAATGGGTGAACCAGGTGATGGGGATTAAGGAGTATACTTATAATGAGCAGCTGGGTGTTGTAGGGAATTGTTGAATCACTATATTGTACACCTGAAACTAATATAACACTTAACATTAACTATATTGGAATTAAAATAAAATGAAATAAAATAAGAAAATACTTATATGCCCAAGCTATCTATGAATGATATCATACTGGAGGGAAAGCAAGTATACACTATTGCAACATTAAGATAGGAAACACCATGTAGATGGGGGGGAGTAGAGTTCTCTTGAAGAGAGACCAGGCAAGATAAAGGTCAATTATGGATACCTGACAGTTGCCAAAGTCCTGATACTCTTTCAATCTTTTCCAGGCTCTTCGTGGATCTAGTTTCATTACTGCTTCTGGAGCGCTTAAAATGATGGATGTTTTCAGCCATACGTAGTATAACTTCTAGATGGTTCCCATGATTTTGTGAAGGCTACCATGGGGGCTCCTACTGTGGCCTGGTGGCATTGTAGAGACGCAGGAGCATGCCCTCGGCTTGCGGTCTAGTCTTAGAACAGAGAATGACCTCACAAATCACACATAGGTGCTCAGTTTTCTCAAGTCCTTCCCCTCTGGCAGGTTGTCCTCCTTTGTTTGGGAACTCGAGATCAGTTGGAGAAAGAGATGATGGCTGTGGCTGCTGCAGCTGCACAGCCCACAGCCCACCCTGAAGTCCGAGGTCTGCTCCAGTGTGCTGTCTGTCTGTCCAGCTGTCCAGCAGCTGTTCATCCCACTGTCCTTGGACGTGCCTGATCCCAGATATGCTGGCTTGGTTTTACCATTTCAGGAGCAAAAGAGCAAAGGACAAGGGTGCCTGGGTGGCTCAGTCAGTTGAACGCCTGCCTTCGGGTCAGGTCATGATCCCAGGGTCGGGGGATGGAGCCCAGCATGCGGCTCTGCGCCCAGCGGGGAGCCTGTTTCTCCCTCTGCCCCTCCCCCTGCTCGTGCTTGCTCTCTCCCCCAACCCCCTCTCCCTCTCTCTCATAAGTAAATTTAAAAAAAAAATTTCTATAAAGGAGCGAAGGAGAAGAAATGTCAGTAGTATCAATTACTGTTGAGAGCACACAGAGGTTGAGATCCTAGTAAAAAGGTTATCAGTTACATCACTGAACACAGTTTCCGCAGAAAGGTAAGAAGGCAGACTTCAATGTGGAAGAGTAAGGAGAAGCTGAGGAAATATACAAAGAAAGGAAATGTCGGCATTTAAATACGGTTGGCTGAGGAGAAAAAGGAAATGGGCTGGTGGCCAGAGAAGGAAGTAGAGCCAAGGGATATTGTTTTTACTTGATGATTGGGTTCTATGAATGTGTTAGCAACGAAAGGGGAAAGCGTCAAAAAGGAGGCAAGTGTAGTGGACTGGAGGAGAGGTGGATGGAGAAGGCTGCTGAAGGGAGATGAAAGGAGGAGAGCCTCAAAGTGTCATGTGGTCAATCCTCTCTTCTTTTAAGGATAACAAACAAACATAATAATAGGTTTCAAAGGTATTTTGTTAACTAGTCAGCTGGCTTTAATTTCTTTCCTAATAAATTTTCCTAAATTTCTCTTTGTATTATTTGTGTAATGAGTAGGTCAGTTAATGATATGGTTTTGATTTGTTGAAAACCCCAAAACTCCTAACCACTTTTCTCATATCTGTTATGTTCTTACGTAAAAGTTTTGCTTAAAAATATGTGGTAATTCAAAATCAGATAAATTAGCTTAAAGGAAGAACAGGGATTAGTTTATGTTTGTGTATATATAACCAGTCCCAAAGATGTTAACAGGATACTACATGTGAAATAAACTGACCTTATCTTTAATAAGCACTATGGAATTAGTGGAACCATCGTTATTTCCAAGAATAGAGATGTTAAAATGTCAAGTTAATTCTCAATTATTCACACAGTTGGAAATAGACTTGAGTCAAGAATCCAAAAGGGTAAATTAATCATGCATTTAACATACATTGTTTCTGGAAGTTTTAGTGGAATTACCATTTATATGTGGAGATTCTGATGCCTGAGAGCATTTAAAGATCTTTCCCCCCAAAATGAACCCACGGGTAAATATCTACCATTTAATTAGATTTTCTCTGATGCTGCTGCCAAAAGCCACACACACCCAAAGCTACATCCTCCTTATTGTAAAAGAAAGCAATTATCTTGCTAGTTTATACTGGTACATAGGGTAGGCAATTGCATTAGCTAAACAGCTAAAAAGGAAGTTGGTTTACTATGTAAAAAGTGTTTATGTCAACGAAGAATGTGCCTAATTAAGTACAGGTAGTAACAACACTGCTCAGAATTTTTAAGCACTATTGAGAGTTAACTTTACATTAACACTGGATTCTTAAAAGCTCTCTGCAGATTTCTTTATGCTCCCACTAGATCCTAGACATTTATCTATTATCATATTATCAATATAGGCACAATGTTCCCCAGGAGCACATTTTACGTCAGCTACGAAAGGGGTGTTACAAGCTGCTATTTGGAACACAGAAGAAAAACACCTGACCTGGACATGAAGAGTAATTACACGACATCTTCTAGAGTAAGTGATCTATAAACTGGGATGTGAAGGATAGGTTTGCATTTTAGAGGAGCTTTGGTAGAGGTTATGGTGACTGTAGATATGGGCAGTAGAGATCATGGTACTGGTGTGGTAATTGGTAATCGAGAACATCTGGTATATTAGACGGAGGTTTCAAGCTAATGTGCCCTAGTTACACTGCCATAATGTGAAAGAGTTACAGATATATTTGAATCTTGATTTCCCTACCTTTGGTGGGTGAGGGGGCTAGGTGTGATCCTAGGCGGATTGCCCCTAGACACAATGTTAAAAAGAAAACCACAGGCCCAAAATGGCATTCTTAGGCCAAGTCACCAAACCAGAACTTAATGCTTAACCTAATGGCCTTCCAAGCTCCCCCAGAGATATGACTTAACCAGGCAGTCAGGAAGTTTCTGATCAGCACCAGTAATCTGTCATAGGGGCCCTCGCTATTCCCCAAAGGAAGATGAGGTAATCCAACCAATAAGATCCCTTGTTCTTCCCCCTAAGGGAAGGCGACCTGGCTTTTTTGGCTAGTAACTTTCTTGCCCCAGCCTCCTTCGTACAAAAACCTTCCATTTTTACAACTCCTTGGAGCTCCCCTCTACTTGCTAGATGAAATCCTGCCTGATTCATGAATTGCTTCATAAAGTCAATTAGATCTTCATATTTATTCAGGTGAGTTTTCATTCTTTAACATAAGCAAACTTGTTGATTTATCCTGGTGTGTCATGCACGTATTATGATTTTGTGTGTGTTGTGTAGTAAAGTTTCTTGGAAAGCACCTCCTTAAAGAGTTGGTGTGGCTACCACACTGAGTGGAAATTGGTGAGGGAGGTAAATGAGGATATAAAGGTGAGCATGGAAAGATCACAACGGGCCTTTAAACCGTTATAAAGATTTTGGGGAGCCATTGAATGGATTTAGGCATAGAACTGACACGAAGAAATTCATATCTTTGGAAAACCATTCTAGATGGGGTGACAGAGTAGATTGGAAGGAAGTCAACCAAGCAGCAAGGGAGACTAGTTAACATATTGTCGCAGCGCAGAATTATGGTTACAGCTTGGGAACAAAGCTAAGGGGATGGAGAAACTGTAGAACCTGGAAATTAAGTAAATAACCGGAGAAGGGTAAAAGGTAGGGATCAAGGATGACGTGCAGGCATTCGGTTTAATCAATTAGGTGGATGATAATAGGAATAGCTGATGTTTATGAAACACTGTTTTAATAATCTTATCTATGTGCCTGCCACTGTCTCAAGAATTGTGTCAGCTCATTTCATTCTAACAACATTCCTATGAGATAGATACTATATAATAAACCCATTTACAGATGACTAAGCTGTAGCCCAAGGACAAATTGTTAGTGAGAGATTAGAACGTGGAGTGGAGCCCAAGAAGATTGGCTCTAGCGCCTGTTTCTGTTACTACTGGTGCTTTACTACTACTCAGTGCATTATACTGTCTCAGGTGCCATTCCCTGAAATTGGGAACACAGAAAATGGAGTTGGTTTTAGTATGAAGTTGATGAGTTCAACCTCAGACTGAATTATGTCCCTATAATTTATCTGTAGAAGCTCTAACCTCCAACATGACTGTCTCTGGAGATAGAGCTTTTGTGAAGATATTTAAATGAAATCATAAGGGTAGGGCCCTATCTGATAGGATTGTGGCCTTATAGGAAGAGGAAGAAGAAAACCTCTTTCTCTCCCCCGCCCAACCCCAGCCCACTGTCACATGAGGCCCACAAGTCAGCAAGAGGGCCTCACCAGAACCCAACCCACCTGGCACTCTGATCTCTAGCCTCCATTACTGCTAGCCTCCACAACTATGAGAAAATAAATTCTATAGCTTAAACCACCCAGTCTTCAGTATTTTGTTATGCCTGGAGAAATTCGCCTGAGATCACACCTAACCCCCTCCAGGGGTAGGGGATCAAGATTTAAATATGTATGCAACTCACATCATAGCAATTGAACTAGGGCACATTAGCTTGTAAGCTCTAGTATACCAGATGTTCTCAATTACAGATTACCACACTAGCACCATGATCTCCACAGTCCCTTTCTACTGCCACCATAACAACTACAAAATAGTTTGCAATAGCTTTGCAACTAAAGCAGACATACTCTTTGGAAGTCCGAGAGGAAATGCAAATATAAATCTGTTACTCAGAAGAGCCACTGGAGTAGAAATATACATTTGGGAGTTAATAGCCTATGGATAGAAATTTCAACCTCGGAACTTAATGAGATTGACTGGCAAGAGTGTCTGTAACAAAGAGAAGAGGACTGAGAATGAATCAAGCCCACAGAGACATCAACATTTGAGAAATAGACAAAGGAAGACAAGCTAGCAGGAAAAAGTAAAAGGGATTAGCAAGGAAAAATAAAGAATCAAGAGAAAGAAGAAGAGTGTGGCATCACAGGGGCCAAGGAAAGAAAGATTCTGGGAGAAAGGAATGAAAGTATGATGTTAAGTGCTACAGTTACAAGGACTAATGATTCATTGGATTTAACTCTAGGAAATCACTGTAATCATTAGTGTGAACAAGTCTACTGTAATAGACTTGTAAAGGCAGAAACCATATAGAAAAGTATGAAGAGTGAGGGGTTGTTGGGAAGTGGTGAACTGAGAGTGGATAACCCATTCGAAGAGGTGTCCTTCATGGGAAAGGAAGATGATGGTAGATGGAGGCCAATGTGGGGTCAAGGGACGTTTTTGTTGTTCTTAAGAGAAGAGAGATTTAAGGAAGATTAATGCTGCTGGGAAGGAGAGAAAGGAGAAAGAATGTGGATTTGAGAATATAGGGGGGAGATGGGTTCATTAATAGGTCAAGTCTTTGAGAAAGTGGCTGAGATAGAAAGGCAGAGAGCCCACGTAGAAATTAAGAGGAGGAACACCGCTTCTTTTAAAAGAGAAGAAATAAGGGAATAGTGAGTTTGGAAGCAGGTGAATCTTTAGACTGAGAGACAGATGTGGAGAGGGCTTTTATCTGATACCTAACTACGTTTTCCCTAATGACTAACTATTTTGGTGTTTTAAGAATAAGGGAGAAGTTGGGGAAGCCCTGGGTCAAAGTTTACTTTGTTGGTGTAGTGCTGGAAACACTGGATTCTTCTATGTTTGCTTTTTTATGAGGCAGTGGTGGCAACAGATTGGAATCTAGATGATTGGTGAGAGGAGAGGTTAGAATGTGAACCATGGAATCATGGCTGGAGGGGAATGCTGTGAGTTACTGAAAAAACTGATAGGTGAAGATAAAGGAAAAGGACCCGGAATTACAAGTTGTCAGGACTTCCTCGAACAGATGGTGAGGGTGTTAACTACATGGCCAGGGAGCAGGATGACTAAGCTGAAGACTTCAAGGATAGCAGTTCTGCATGGCGACAAGCTCCAGAGTATGGTCACTGGGAATGGGAATGAAATGTTTTTACAAACAAAATAAAGAAGTGAACAAGCTGGGCACCTGGGTGGCTCAGCCAGTTAAGCATCTGTCTTCAGCTCAGATCATGATTCCACAGTCCTGGGATCGAGTCCCACATCGGGCTCCCTGCTCAGTAGGGAGTCTGCTTCTTCCTCTGCCTCTGCCCCACTCATTCTCTCAATCTCTCTCTCTCTTACTCTCTCTCTCAAATAAATAAATAAAATCTTCAAAGAAAGCGAACAAGCTTATGAATAGCTAAAGGTCTTTTAAGTAAGTAGTCAAAATGTAATCTGACGTTCTCAGATCTACTGCGCTCTGGGTTTGTTTTGTTTTGTTTTGTTTTGTTTTGTTTTGTTTTGTGAAAGCAGAGTTTATTGAAGCTATAGAAAGAGCAGATACAGATACAGATGGAGTAGCGTGTGTTCGGGAGACTCAGAAAGGGAACATGCAGCACGAATCTCCAACTTCAGTCTGCTGTAGTTCAAGCACGAGAATCAACAGAGAAATCAGTGATTGTCTTCTGACACAGTTTGCCTCAAAAGGAAACTTCAAAACCAAGACACGTGTCCCTATACCTCTCAAAAACCTCTGGTGCTACAGTTTCCATAGTTTCCACGTCCTTAGCACTTTGAACTCTTGCCTAGCACAGCCCTCCTCTAGCAGCGAGGTACGAGGGCCCGGGGGTCAAGGGTGCCTTGCAGAAGAAAACCCAGTGAACTTTCTGCAGCTGTTTTTGCCCCATCTCAGCTGGGAGCACCAACGCCTTGGCATCTTTTCCTATTAGTAAAACAAAACTTCACCTCCCGACAATGGTGCAACCCATAGCTCCAAGACAGCAATGTTGCCCGAGCTCCTTTTTACGTAGGTGTGGAGTGTTCATTAGCATTAATGCGATGATTCTAATCAAATAGAAAAGTCAGAATCAAAGGAAAGTCTATGGAGGAGAAACTGATTTCATGAAATTTTGGTAAATCATAATTGTGAACACAGCCTAAGGAGCCATTCTGCCACTACTTTTGAAAGATGGAAAAGATAACTTCTACTTGTCTCTTCCGATTCCAAAGCTACCGGGCTGTACCCACTTTGCCCTGTACTCCTTCTAGGATTTATATCACTCCTGCCTTGGAATGCTGAATATCCCATTTCAGTTTTGAAGATATTATTTTTCAAGCCCCTGGATGGCTCATTAGGTTAAGTGGCTGACTCTTTCTCTCTTTTTTTAAAATAAAGATTGTATTTATTTATTTGACAGAGAGAGAGAGCACAAGCAGGGGGAGTGGCAGAGGGAGAGGCTGGGGCTCAATGTGGGGCTCTATCCGAGCACCCTAGGATCATGACCTGAACAGAAGGCAGATGCTTAACTGACTGAGCCACCCAGACACCCCAAGCATCCAACTCTTGATTTCAGCTCAGGTCATGATCTCGAGGTTGTGAGATCGAGTCCCATGTCAGGCTCCATGCTTGGGGGAGTCTGCTTAAGATTCTTTCTCTCTCTCTGCTCCTTAGCACCCCCCTCTTTGTCTCTCTCTTAAATAAATAAATCTTTAAAAAAAAAAAAAGAAAGAAAGAAAAGAAAGATATTGTCTCTAGAACTTCTACAAGGATCATCATCCCTCCTCATATTTGAAGTTTAGGTTTTGTGGGCTGCTTATCTCAAGAGCAAGTCACCTAACTATCATTTTCTGTTCTTATATGGTGACCATCTTTTCCCAACATTATTCAAGATCCACTTAAATCCTATGTCCTTCAGGAAGTCTTCTGGCCATCCTAAGCTGCAGAAAAATCTGTCTCCCATTACATGAGACACAGTTCACATGTATTCATTGGATGCCTAAGATGCACACACTGTGCTGGGTTCTGGCGATACACTGTTAAGTAAGATGACCTATGGAAGCATAAGGGCAAATGCAGAGTATGAAGTATAAGTACTTAGTAAATCAATTTTTTTGCAGAAGTTTCAAGGTGGAATAAAAGAAATATATACAATGGAATATTACTCAGCTATCAGAAAGTACGAATTCTCAACATTTGCTGCAACATGGACGGCACTGGAGCAGATAATGCTAAGTGAAATAAGTCAAGCAGAGAAAGACAATTATCATATGATTTCTCTCATCTATGGAACATAAGAACTAGGATGATCGGTAGGGGAAGAAAGGGATAAAGAAGGGGGGGTAATCAGAAGGGGGAATGAAACATGAGAGACTATGGACTATGAGAAACAAACTGGGGGCCTCAGAGGGGAGGGGGGTGGGGGAATGGGATAGACCGGTGATGGGTAGTAAGGAGGGCACGTATTGCATGGTGCACTGGGTGTTATACGCAACTAATGAATCATCGAGCTTTACATCGGAATCCGGGGATGTACTATATGGTGACTAACATAATATAATAAAAAATTATTAAAAAAAAAAAGACCCATTTTGGGCTTTTGACCTCCCAAAGAATAAGATAATAAATTTGTGTTGTTTCAAGCTAAAAAAAAAAAAAATTGAACATTTATTTATTAAACGTCCCCTTCTGTAGATCAGGACTTTAATCTTCAGAATATTCCTTAAGGCTTTACGTATGATAAAACTGGCCAGAAGGGGTTACAGGTAAGTAAGGCCTATAACAGTCATGTGATAAAACAGAAATCAGGTAGCATGTGTTCGATACCAAAGCCAAGCTTTTACTACTTTACTGAGGCTCCCTCTACGGAGTAGAAAAGACAAGGCCAATTACATTCACAAACATTGATTGACTGCTTATTGTAAGCCAGGCACTGTGTTAAATACTTTACTTAGGTAATTATTTAACTCTTAGATCACTGCTACTGCCATGGACACAATTGTTATCCCTGTTTTAAAGGTAAAGAAAATGACTGATGAAGAGATTACATAGCTTGTTCAGTACCCTCCAGCATGTAAATGTCACAACCAGGGTCTTTTTTTTTTTTTTTTAAAGATTTTATTTATTTATTCGACAGAGATAGAGACAGCCAGCGAGAGAGGGAACACAAGCAGGGGGAGTGGGAGGAAGAAGCAGGCTCCTAGCGGAGGAGCCTGATGTGGGACTCGATCCCATAACGTCGGGATCACGCCCTGAGCTGAAGGCAAACGCTTAACCACTGTGCCACCCAGGCGCCCCACAACCAGGGTCTTATCCCATTTTCTTCTCACTGCAGAACTCAAGATCTTATCCATTTTATTTTATTAACACCTAAAGGTGAGGAGGCTAGACTGCACTTCTAGTTCCATCATTGTGACTCAATTGAACATGTGTCATTTTCTTCATAGTCTCAATTTCTCAGTTCTTCAGATGAGAAAAATGATGTCTACTCTGATTTTTTTGTGGGGCAGTGTGGGATTCAAATGAGAATGATTTATCAGGTGCTTTATTAATAGGAGATAACAAAAAGAAAGTCATATTTTAGACCAGGACACTGGCTAGGGACCTTCTGAAAAGCTGTCTATTGCCAAATCTATTACTCAGGGAGTCACTTCTAAGTTTAGAGTTCATTTTTAATGAACAAATTTAGTAAAAATACTTTATTTTTTTTATTATAAATACTTTAGTAAACATACTTTATTTTAGTAAAAAAAAACTTTGTTTTTTTAAGATTTTATTTATTTATTTGTCAGAGAGAGAGAGAGAGCACAAGCAGGGGGAGAGGCAGGCAGAGGGAGGAGCAGGCTCCCTGCCAAGCAAAGAGACTGATGTGGGACTCAATCCCAGGACCCTGGAATCATGACCCAAGCCGAAGGCAGACGCTTAATCGATTGAGCCACCTAGGTGCCCCAAAACAACTTTATTTTTAATGTAGATTGTTTTTAGTAGATAGTATGAAAAAATGTCCAACCAAGAAAGTTAATGTTTAATGTTATTATCCTGAGATTTAGCCTTACATGTGGCTTTCTACTGATTTTGAGAGATTTGAAAAATTAGAACAGCAATGCATACCACACTGTGATGTGTCAAGTTACAGTGAGGGTGTCAGATTCATTAAAAGTAATCTGTTGAAAAGTCCAGAAGACAGTGGCGGTGCAGGAAGCAGCCAGAGAGGTAGCTCTGGTCAGGTGCCAAGACAGAAGCGGGCCTGTGGGGTTCTTCCCTACTGGGGGTGGGGGGGGATGAGAGGGCACGGCCTCCCAGGGTACGTATCCTGTCCCCTTTTGACGAATCCAGTGCACTGGGGGCCCTTGCCCAGAGAGACTTTTCATCCTAAGCCCAGGCAGGGCCAGGCAGCCAGGGAGGCCCGATGGTGCTGACGGCCAGCCCTTGCTGCTCATGCTGTCCCCTGCACACTCATGCCTGAGACCACCAGGCTCTTTGCTGAGCCTGGGAGACAGTAGTCCAGAGGGGTGCAGATTGTGCCCAGGGGTCCTGGTTCTCAACTCTGAGATTCCAGTTTCCAAGACCATTCTTAAGTCTCTCTTGCAGTGCCTGGGGTGTAGGCAATGATTAACTGGGGGTTTTCAGGTAATCATCGTGGTTAAGGGCACAGGCGGTGAAGGCTGATGGACGGAAGTCAAGGAACAGTGAGACTAAAGTGCCTGCAGGAGGTCACCCTGGTTAGGTTGGAGGTCTATCCCAAGTAGAAGTTTCCAGACATTTCTGACGCAGGGTGGTCAAAACTGGAATGGGTATGCTTTGAGCCTGAGCTAGTCTTCTGGGGGAATTAGTCCAGCACTGATGACTTCTGAGCCCCTGGCTCCTCAGCTAAGCGGAAGCGGCCAAGCGCACGGGCAGTTCAGACAGTCCCGCTTCATAAAGCTGATTCTCTGCAAGACTTTGGGCATGTTCTTTCTCTCCTTGGGGTTTCATTTCTCCAGTGGTCACTGGACGGCTTGGCCAAGAGGGACAGCCCTGGGGTGGGTCACAACGATGGCCCCAGCCTTGTCCCTGCCTTCAGTGGAGTGGAAAAGGAGATTGATGTGTAAACAGAGTTATAATCCTAGATGATTGGGGTGGTGGCAAAAGTCTGTGCCAATGACTGAGGGAGCCCAGAGGAGGGGCAGATAGTGTCACCTGGGGAGGACACTTGGATGAGATTGGTGTGATAGAACCGACATGCCCAGTCTGAATCTTTTCACCACCCCAACCTGGGCCTGGCCTGGAGGCAGCTCAAGAAATGTCTTCAGAGGTCTCACAGTCTTGCTGAAAGAGGTGCTTCCCCCTCCCAGTTTCTGTTGACTACTGAGTGTGCGTGGTGTTGGGGCAGGGTGTGGTGGGTGTCAGAGAGACTGGGGTCAGGCTGACCTGATGGCGCTGAGCTTTTAGACACACCCGTCTTTGCTTAAAACCTTTCAGGCTCATCCTTTGCCTCCAGGATAAAGTACAGATTCTTTAGCAAACCAAGGCCTTCACTGATTGGACTCTTCAGACTAGACTAAAATTTCTCTCCATTTCGGTACTATTGACATTTGGAGTTGGATCATTCTCCGTTGTGGGGGCTGGCTTCTGTATTATGGGGTGTGTGGTAGCTTCCCTGGCCCCTACACCTGAGATATCAATAGTGCACATACCTCTCCCCAGCGGTGACAACTGAAAATGTTCCCAGACATTGCCAAGTGTCCGTCCCCTGGGGGCACGAATCATCCCTGCTTGAGAGCCCCTGAACTACAGGAGAACCAGCTACTCTGAACCTCTTTTATTTCCCATCTCTTTCCTCATACAGCCTTTTCTCCGTCCTTAACTTGGTTGATCCCTAGTAGTGCTGTAGATCTCAGAGTTCTCTTCCCCAGAAACTCCTCTCTGATCCTCTTAGACTGGGCCAGGTACCCTCTTTGGGCTCCCATAGCCCTTGGGCTCCCCTGTTCCAGCTCTGCACACTTGGGATTGGCACTCTGTGGGGACCAGTGTGTCTTCCCCACTAGGCTGGGAGCCCCAGAAGGGCAGAGCCTTCCTCACACTGCGTCCCCAGCACACCCAGCTCAGGGCCAAGAGTAAAACAAGAGCTCAGTGTTTGTGGAATGAATGGATCTTGAAACAGAGATTAGGCTGTGGAATCCCTGATGCAGATGGTAGATGCCAGCAGTGAGTAAGGTTCTGCTGTGACATCTTGATTCTTCTAGCCCCTGCCCAGCTGTCAGGGTCTCAGTGGTTTCTCAGCCCTCATGGGCGTCTTATCTGATGTTTCTGGGAATTGTACGTGAGATTGGATGTGCAGGTCCAAAAGTAAGAACAGTGTGTTAGTCACTGCCGCCACCACCCTAACCCTACCCCTACCCCTGCTGCTGATGAACTATGAACAAGATGAATAAGAAAATAGCAGTCAGATGGCAATAAGTGCCGTAGAAAGAAATAAAGTTGAGGAAGAGGATAGGAAGTGCAGGTCAATGGGTAGGAGGGTTGCAATGTAGAGAGGGTGGTCTAGGAAGGCTTCTCTGAAAAAGTGACACCTGAACTAGGACCTGAAGGATGTGTGAGAGAGTCACACCGATACATGGGGGAAGAGTGTTTGACGTTAAGGGAACAGTCAGAGCAAAGGCCCTGAAGCAGGAGGGGGTCCATGTGGTTGGAGTAAGTGAAGTGAGGGAAGAGAAGTAAGAGCAGAGAGACAGGGAGAGGCCAGCTCATGCCAGGCCTTGGGGGCCACAGTGAAGACTCTGCCTCTACTCCAAGGGAAATGGGAATCACTAGGGAATTAGCTCTGACTGAAGTATAGCTTAGATACCATGGTCAGTACAGAGCTCAGTGGCTTTCAGCTCATTTATGCAGGTGTGCAGTGCAACCATCACAACCCTGTCTGAGAACACTTCCTTTCCTTCAGAAATTTCTTCTCTTTTGCAGTACCTCTCCACTCACACCCCAGCCCCAGGTGACCACTAAATTGCCTCCTATCTCCATAGTTTTGCCTTTTCTAAGGATTTCTTTTTTTTTTTAAATATCAATATAAGACATTTTATTTAATCTGTTTTAAGCTGAGAAAACAACTCTAAGTGCATAATAGAACTTTACATTTTTACTCTCGCCACCCACGTTTTGTGTTGGTGTCACAATTTATATATTTTTACCTTATGTACCCATTAGTAAATTATTTTAGTTATAGTTATTTTTAATACTTTTAACTTCCTTACTGGAGTTATGTGATTTACCCACCACCAGCCCAACATTCGAGCACTGTGAATTTCACTATGTATTTTCATTTACTGGTGAGTAACAGGAAAACATGTGAAAGTGTAAATCTAATAAGGCATCCTTTCATTTCAGCTTGAGGAAGTCCCTTCACCATTTCTTAACAGGCCAGTCTTGATGAACTCCTTCAGGCTTTGCTTGTCCAGGAAACTCTCTCCTGTCATTTTGAAGGACAACCATGCCACGTAGAGTTTTCTTGGTTGGGGGTTTTCTTCTTTCATCACTTTTTGGAGACTAAGGGTTTGTGACTTTGTGATCTCAACTCCTGACAGAAATGTGGTCGTCACTTCACCTGGGTGTGCAGCTAACGTCTTTTTTTCTCTCCACGTGCCAGGGCTGTCTCCTTTTCCAAAGAATGTGACCAAATTCAGCCTAGAGACTGCAAAGCCTGGGTACTTCACATCCGTTCTCTTCGCATCCCAAGACTTCTTCTTTTGCTCCAAAAAGAGAAGGAGGTCTGGCTTTGACACGAGACCCAAGAAGAAGAGGTTTCTGTAGCTCTCACATCACATCCCCGTACAATCCCCACTGAAGGTGGTGCAGGCATCCCCACTCCTCCTGAGAGAATTCTAGGGCCACATCCCTGAATGTCAGCAGTCCCTGAGAACTGGCCATTTTTTCTTCTTTCACCTCATCCTCTAGACTTCTTTCTCAGAAGAGATGTGTGGAGAAATCCTCTAAGGATTTCTTATAAATGGAGCTTGTTGACAACAACTAATCTACGTCCTAGTACTCTCCAGGGGTGAATCTCAAAAATAAATAAGGGCATAATTCAAAATGGCAGCAGTACCGCCTTGTAAGTTTGGTTTGTAAACTGAGGCATGAAGAGGCCAAATGAGTCACTAAGTCATAAAATAAGTCACTCACAGTAAGGAAAGAAAAACAGGGGATATGATTTTGAGACTTCAAATTCCTATTCTGCATTGCTTCCTCCTGTTTAAACTTTTCACCCTACTACAGCTCTCTCCAATGAAAACAGCCTTAGGTAGGAAATCCCAGTGTTTGTAGACTCACTTTGGAAAAGAATGCCTTGTATGTTTGTGTTTGATAACATTGTTGTAGTTACTAAAATATCAACTCATGTTTCTGGAATTTTGTAGAATTTCCACTTTGGAGGCAAGGTTATTTGTGTGCACAAGGTTCTCACTTCAATATTTTCCTTAATGTCAGGTTGCTATGGAATCATATAAATAACTGAATTTCCTTGATATACAAGCTAGTCTAAATTGGTTTTAAATATGATTGAATGTGAATGGATAATATTGTGCCACAATTTTTCCACCTGTGACCTACCTTACAAAAGAGGAATACAAACATATGATTGACTACACAAGCCCTCGGCAGAGAGAACAGAGTAAAAATATCAAAGGGTTAAAATTGGTCGCTTTAGCAAAATTTTCTGATTAAAGGTTATCAATCTGCACTGCAGTTATTTCCTTTGACAATATTTCTGTTGCCCCACTAGACCACGAGTCTGGAGCAGTAGGAAATTCAGTGACTACTGGTGGCAGATGGGTTGAATAAATAGGCTTTGTTTCTAGATCTAACAGACAGATATTCTAAATTTGAATCTATAACATGGAAGTAATAAAATAGAGCAGAAATTTCAATAATTTACTTAACTGATATCTCAACCTTATATCTCAACTTATATTTCTTGGCATATCAAATAATTTTACAGGATATTGTGAGACAAATGTCAAACCCTGGTACACAGGGTCTATTTTCAAGCAGTTCCTAGAATGTGCAAGATATACATCACATCTCATAGCAAGAGGGAGACAACACTGATCAAATATTCAAATCCAAACAGAATAAGATACCGTAAGAGTTCTGTAAAAACAGCATAAGAGTATTAGTCATAGTTTAAAAGAACATTAATGGACCATATTGTCCATTAAATTTCAGAATATTAGAGTAATGAAATTTGTTTATGAAGAATTATCTGCTACCAATTTTGATACTTGGTCCAGCAAGAACAACACCAAGAAAGCATCAGGATAGAAGAGAGATTTTTTGTTAGGGTTATAGGAAATTTTGTATATGAGTTAAATGAGACGATCAAAACCAAAGCAAGTATAGATTTATGTACATGTTGTATGCTTTATTCAAAGTTGTCCTAGTGTTGTGTGGTCCTGATAGAATTAATTATTTCACCTGAAGATACTGAAGACCAGATCACTGATTGATTCCTAGTACCTTTGCAACAGGTGATTTTTGACATAATGTCAGATCTAGGGAGCCCACAACGTAAAAATTAAACTATCTGTGGATTGTTCCTTACTCCAAATGAAGAGCAATGTCTAGTATTTAGTAGGCAAACATTTAAACATCCTATCATTAACAATTACAAATCATACCAACTACAAATGCATAATACAGGGTTTTTAATTTTCTTTTTTCCACCTGAAACTCCCACAGAGAGTACACCACAAAAACCATCAAGACTCATACAAGATATATAATTAGAGGGTAAATCTGTCTGTTCACATTGAAGATAATAACTTTCTACTATCCCAGAGCTCCCCCTTTCCAATAGCAGTATCTATTGCCCACAAGAAGAGAATGTATTAGAGGAGATCAAGGGTTTTGGCATCAGATAAACCCACATTCAAATCCAACTCTGCAACTTGCCAGCTGCGTTTCCAATAGTCTGTTGTACAAGTCATTTCATCAGTATGACTCAGTTTCTTCATCAGTGAAATGGAAAACAGAGTTGTTGGAAAAATAAATCACCTTGTTCAAAGAGTGTGGAAGAGCAACTGGCTTACTGTAGGACTCAGTATATCATGGTTCAAATATCTATGAAAATTAATAATCAGAATTCTAGTGGGACTAAAGTTACAGCAAAATGGACCTGAAGAATATTGCCCCCAGATTATGATAAAGTGCAGAGAACCATCCCTTTTTAACTATAGAAAACATTTTCTTCTAAATGATTGGAACACTCATATTCACAAGAAATAGTTGGCCTCTCACTGCCTTTTAGTACTATATAAACCCTGACTCATTTTTACTCTTTAATCTCCTTTTGAAAGCAATCATCAACCCATGAGATGCACTACAATACACTTAAGTTACGTTTTCTTTTGTATAATCTATATCACATTCTTATCTTTCTGATGATACCTGATTTCACTTTGATTGAATTTAGAAAACCAGGCCCAAATGTACATTTGAAACCATCCCTGCAGGAAGCAAAGCTCTTTCATCATCCATTTCATTCTCACTGACTTTAATATCAGAGGATAACATTTTTCGAACTTTGCTTTAGCTTCTGCATGATCCTACATAGCTACATTCTAGGTGGAACACCACTAAATAACAAATGTCTAATTTAGGGCCAGGCCAATAGATTATTTGATAGAGAATGGCTAAACTTTTTTATCTACAGTTAGACTTATTTTTAAGACACCTTTGCAGTCACATGTTGCCATGACTCAGTTTCTGGTCGTGAAATGTGGGCAGAGATGTCCTATGTCATTCTTCCCCCATTATTGAGCAGAATGCCAATGCCCAGAGAGACCTTGATATTACACACTGAAGAAAGAGGACACAACAGACTTGGGATGCGAGTGATTGTGTTGAGCAGAACCCCTACCCTCACTGCAGATCAGCCTCTGCAAGAGCAAGAAACAAACTCGTGAAGTCTATGAGATGCCGGGGTTTATCTCCTATAGCCTCTAGCATCCTTAAGTAATATAGAAATTGTTACATTTCATAGTTACAGCTTTGACATTTATGTCTAGAATTTATTCGATTTAATTTTTGTGTAAGGGGTAAGCTAAAGGTTGATTGTTGTTTTTTTCCATACAGACATCCAGAACCATCTGTTAAAAAAAGTTTTCCTTTCCTATGGGATCATAGATGTGTAGGTGTACTTCTGGGACTGATAAACAAATTCAGTAAAGTCACAAGATTCAAAATCAAATCTGTTGTATTTCTATACATTAGTGAAGTAGCAGAAAGAGAAATTAAGAAAGCAATCCTATTTATAATTGTACCAAAAATAATAAAGTACCCAAGAATAAATTTTTTCATCAGGAAGGGAAAACGGGGTATTTAAAAAAAATAGGTCTTTAATGTCCTTTCCACAAATATCAGTAAAACAAAAGCTAGAAGGTTTTTGTTTGCATCTTGTCTGTATATGTGTGTCCATTTAAATTGTAAAATGTGAGATATTTTCTCTATATCTCTGGATGGTATTGCTAAAATTAAGTTGTTAAAAAGCATTACTTAGTGTGAAGGCAAGTGCTTATAAGGATCAGGCGTTCTAACACTCAGAAAGCTACACAGAGGAGTTAAGATGGTGGAGTAGTAAGAGGACCTTATGCTTGCCTCGTTCCTCAAACACAGCTAGATAACTATCAAATCATTTTAAACACGCAGGAGATTGACCTGAGGACTGCGAGAACAAACTGTACAACTAGAGGAAGGAAGGACACCACACCATGGAAGGTAGGAGGTGTGGAGACATGATTTGGGGGAGAAAAGAAACACAAGTGCTGCAGAGGGCAGAGAGCCCTCACCACAGAGAGAGGAGAGAGAGAGATAAAGGATAAAGCAGCAGCAGGGGATTGCCCATGAAAAAGACTTCCCCAAAACCATTCATTGGGAAAATGAGAGGGGCTGATTATCGCAAGTTTTTTAAAACTCAGAAAGCTAGAAACTAACCCAAATGTTTAAGTTAATGTGATCTGGGAAAATGTTCAGTAGTAAAGTTCAATTAAAGTTGTTAGTTTGAGGAGCACCTGGCTGGCTCAGTCAGTAGAGCACGGGACTCTTGATCTCAGAGTCATGAGTTCAAGCCCCACATTGGTCATGGAGCCTACTTAAGAAAAATAAATAAATAGGGGCGCCTGGGTGGCACAGCGGTTAAGCGCCTGCCTTCGGCTCAGGGCGTGATCCCAGCGTTCTGGGATCGAGCCCCACCNTCCTCTGCTGTGAGCCGGCTTCTTCCTCTCCCACTCCCCCTGTGTGTTCCCTCTCTCGCTGGCTGTCTCTATCTCTGTCAAATAAATAAATAAATAAATCTTAAAAAAAAAAAAAAAGAAAAATAAATAAATAAAATAAAGTTGTTGGTTTGATTAAAATAGATGCCTTTAAAGTTATCGGCATTAAATATGAAACTTTTATTCTGCCTGTGTTTACTAAAAGTCAAATAAATTCCAGGTATCTTTGTTGCAAAATTTATCAGAAAAAAACTTAGAATGGTTGACTTTGCCTAATGCCTCACGAAGTTTTGTGGGTGGTCTAAATATAATTGTTAAAAACAAGTAAATTAGATGTAAATAAAATAAAAAGGTTTGTAGATAAACTTCCAAATAAACTTTCATAACCTGAAACTTTAAAGTTTTGCTCATTAAAGGATGAGTTAAATTCATTAAATAATCAAGATCATTTCTAAAAATGATAAAATAATAAAACATTTTTTTATCTAATTTTCTTCTTTCTTTCTTCTTTCTTTCTTTCTTTCTTTCTTTTTCTTTCTCCCTTTCTTTTTCTTTCTCCCTTTCTTTTTCTTCCTTTCTTTCAGTAGGCTCCATGCCCAGCGTGGGGCCCAATACTGGGTTTGAACCCATGATCCTGAGATCAAGACCTGAACTGAGATCAAGAGTAGAGTGCTCAACCAACTGAGCCACCCAGGCTCCCCTCTAATTGTTTCTTATTACAGAAAAACTAAAGATAAATTTGGGTCTGTTAGTAAGCATGTTTTGTGCTTTATTTAAAAATTGTACTATGGAAAAGCACAAATTTTTAGACATGAAATGTGTTTATAAATTTGCCAATCTAAAGAATACTGGTACAGCAGACAACTCACAACCGCTTCCTGCTTAGTTTTTACTAGAAATTAAGGTTTCTAGGAGTTAAGAATTCTAAGAAATGTAATTAAGGCTACTGGAAAAAGTAAAGGGAACAACTCTGTATGTAAGGAAAGTAAGATGTGTGGTTTGGGTAAGCAAAGGAATAAACACATTTTTGTTGAGAGAAAGGAAACTAGATTTGTTCCCAAGTGAGACTGGTTACCTCAAGAGGGAAAACTTCGGATAAAATCTGAATGGAAAAAGGAACGTTGTAGAAGCTTTATGGAAAAAGAAACTTAGGAGAGGAGTTTTATATGTGGTTGGTGCAGGCTAAGATTCAGATAAACTCAAGTAAATGAATTTTAATATCAAAAATATACTGATGCAATATTAAATACTGTTTTCTCTTTGATAGCAGGACAAAGGTTTCTTGAACTATTGGGGTCTGCTCTTAATAAAAAAAACTATAAACCAAAGTTTTTCTTTAAAGTTATTAGCCTAGAAAATAAAGATTCCATATTTTGCCAAAATAATTCCTATGTTTACCAGGTCTTTGATTATTTGGTTACATAAGAAAACTGAGGCTGAAGGTTAGGAGAGCCAGGGGCGCCTGAGTGGCTCAGTCAGTTAAGCCTCTGACTCTTGATTTTGGCTGAGGTCATGATCTCCAGGTCGTGAGACTGAGACCCGCGTCAGGCTGTGTGCACTGAGTCTGGAGCCTGCTTAAGACTCTTACGACCCTGAAATCAAGACCTGGGCTGAGATCAAGAGTGGGACACTCAACCAAGAGGACATATGTTCTCTTTTCTCTCTCTCTCGAAAAAAAAAAAAGAGCCAAAGTTTGCTCATAACTATGTAGCCTTGTTTATTTCCCCTTAAAATCTTTTATTGTCTTTTTAACTTTGGTTAAATAATTAAATATTATTTTATAATGATTTGTGATCCTATTTTGTATTATTTTATATTTATATGTTTTATATTATTTTATATTAATTTATATATTATAAATATCCTATTTAATAAATATCAAAATATCCTATTTAATAAATAAATATCCTATTTAATCTTTTATTGTCTTTTTAACTTTGGTTAAATAAATAAACATTATTTTATAATGATTTGTGATTCTATTTTATAATATTTTTATATTTATGTTTTATATTATTTTATATTAATTTATATATTATAAATATCATATTTAATAAATATCAAAATATCTTATTTAATAAATAAATATCCTATTTAATCCTACTTAAATGTTTTATATTATTTTATATTATACTATATTTTATATGATTTTGCAATGATTTGTGATCCTTTTTAATCCTACTTAATTTCAAATGTTCAAGTCTTTGGATTTTTTTTTTGGCATACTTTGGATATTTTTGGCATACTTCCAAAAGTCAAATTCTAAAATGAAATCTTTTGACTACAATGTAACTGAAATTTTCCAGCAGGTCCCTGGAACATTTCAAAGATTTCTGTGAAAAATTAAACTAATTAGGCTTATTTGGTATGTTAAGTTACATGGGAAGCAGTGTCAAATAAGGGATGCTAAACACTCAGATTAGTGCAGAGAGATATGTTATTAGAATAAGTGTTCTAAAATTGTATGAAACCCCTAGAAATCTGATTTCTTGGTATGTTATTACCTTGGAGTGTTGTGTGTCACAGAAATAATCAACTTCCCTCATCCGTTGTACTGTAATGAATGTGGACCAGATCTTCAACCATGGTCATTCTTAAGTCTTATCATTTACAAGTTACCCTTTTACTCTGAGGTGATGGCAGAATTGTTTCATCTTCAGTGAGACGCAAAAAAACTCCTGAGTACAATTTTCTGATACCTTAACATCATAAAGCTGAACTAGGTTAGAATTTCTGAACTAGTAGTGAACATGGATTCAAGCAGAAAAAAACCAATAATATGGGACTGAACGAACTGAGAGGGATAATTATCATTTTTATTAATTTTTATTTGAAACATTGCTGACTTTAAAAATGTATTGTTTTTCCAGATTTAAGGAAACCTTTTCTCTTCAGCTGACTTAACAGCAATTTGACAAAATTTACCTTCGGAAACCAATGAAATATTTATCTTTTTCTCAATCCCTTCAGAACTCAAAAACTCATAAGTATGCTTATATATTCATGGCAATGTATTTATTTTTCCCGTGAGTTCAATGTCCAATGTCCAATAAGAATTTGTTCTCCTTATGACAGGACACAATTGGAATCATTGGTTATATTACTAAAGCTTTGACTGAAACATGTTTAAGAAAGACATGCATAGATTCACACATGACCAGACAGCTTTAAGGAACTAAGGTTGACTTTATGGAGCCAATAAAGCCAATGAAAATATCATCCAGAAAAAAAAGGAAAAGAAAGAAAAGAAAAGAAAAGAAAAGAAAAGAAAAGAAAAGAAAAGAAAAGAAAAGAAAAGAAAAGAAAAGAAAAGAAAAAAGAAAAGAGAAAAGAAAAGAAAAGAAAAGAAAAGAAAAGAAAAGAAAAGAAAAGAAAAACCAAGATCATTCTGATACCTTGCTTACAGAGTTGCCAGCCGCCTTACCAGATGAGTAAAGAAGGTCACTTTCTGTCAGGTGCAGGAACCTCAGGATATTTGGAGGAGCTAGAGAAGAGAGGAATTAGCCCAAATCTACAGGTATTGCAGGGGAAGTCTGATGGCAAGTGTTTGGTTTGGCTTCTGGATCTGAGAGGCTGAAAGTTCAATTTGGAGATTCCTTATGAAAAGTTCCAGCAAAACAGGTTTGTTTGTTTTCATTTCTTTTTCTAATTCAAGTATAATTAACATACAGTGTTGTATTAGTTTCGGGTGTTCAATATAATGATTCAACAATTATATACATTACTCAGTGCTCATCAACATAAGTGTTCTCTTAATTCCCTTCACCTATTTCACCCATCCCCCCACCCACCTCCCCTCTGGTAACCAATTTGTTCTCTATAGTTAATTAAGTCTGTTTCTTGGTTTGTCTCTTTTTATCTTTGTTCATTTATTTTGTTTCTTAAAGTCCACATATGAATGAAATCATATGGTATTTGTCTTTCTCTGGCTTATTTCACTTAGCATTATACCCTCTAGCTCCATCCATGTCGTTGCAAATGACAAGATTTCATTCTTTATTATGGCTGAGTTATATTCCATTGTGTGTATGTATGTGTATGTGTGTGTGTGTGTGCGCGCACACACCTTCTTTATCCATTCATCAACTGATGGACCCTTGGGTTGTTTCCATACTTGCCTATTGTAAATAATGCTGCAATAAACATAAGGGTGTCTATGTCTTTTCAAATTAGTGCTTTCATTTTCTTTGGGTAAATACCCAGTAGTAGAATTGCTAGATCATATGGTAATTTCATTTTTAATTTTTGAACAGGCTCCATACTGTTTTCCAGAATGGCTGCACCAGTTTGCATTCCCACCAACAGTGTGATGAGGTCTGGGAATACACGTGAGGTTCAGTGGGGTGGAGTCCGGAGCCGATGACCAAGAAAGAATTCTTGAGTCGTCTTTGGTGCAAAGTTGGTGGTTTAATAAAGCACGGGGACAGGACCGGTGGGCAGAAAGAGCTGCTGCACCAGGGTCGTGAGGGTGGCCGATTAGATACCATGGGGTTGGGGGAGGTAAGGAAAAAGGGAGGTTGAGGGAATACTTTCATATGTTAAAGAAGATGCCAGAGGCCTTGCGATTGTCAAGTTAAGGTGGTTTTGCCCTCTAGCAAGGCATTAACATTAAGATGGTTGGGAACTTCCTGGAGGCTGCAGATTATAAGGACATTTAATTGTATCTAGTTCCCTTCCCGAAGCTAGGTTATTGGTAGAATTGCTTCATTCTTGTAAACTGCTAAAGACATTTGTAAAACTGAGGGAGACTTAAGTCTTCCAGGATTGTGGTATCTATAGGTTAATTATTTCTTTGTCCTTTAGGGCAGGGAGGAGTGCCTGAGGAATGTGACATACATCCCATGAGGGTCAGGGGGTTGCAGGGTCAGTTTCTTCTTTATCCTCAGCTTGCCTTCTGTTCCCTTATCAAGTGCACAAGTGTTACTGTTTCTCCTCATCCTCATCAACATTTATTGTCTTGTGTTTTTAATTTTAGCCATTCTGACAGGTGTGAGGTGATAACTTATTGTGATTTTGATTTGCATCTCCCTGATGGTTAGTGATGTTGAACATCTTTTCTTGTGTTTATTGACCATCTGTATGTCTTCTTTGGGAAAATGTCTGTTCATGTCTTCTACCCATTTTTAATCGGATTACTTATTTTTTTGGTGTTGAGTTGTATGAGTTTTTTTTATATATTTTGCATATTAAACCCTTATCAGATATATTATTTTGCAAATATTTTCTCCCATTTGGTGGACTGTCTTTTTGTTTTGCTGATGGTTTCCTTTGCTGTACAAAAGCTTTTTATTTTGATGTAGCCCTAATAGTTTATTTTTGCTTTTGTTTCCCTTGTCAAAGAAGAGAGATCTAGAAAAATGTTTCTGCTGTTGATGTCAAGGAAACTACTGCCTATGTTTTTTTAAGGATATTTATGGTTTCAGGTCTCACATGTAGGTCTTTAAACCATTGAGTTTATTTTTGTGTATGGTGTAAGAAAGTGGTCCAGTTTCTTCTTTGGCATGTAGCTGTCCAGTTTTCCCAGCACCATTTGCTAAGACTGTCTTTTTCCCACTGGATATTCTTGCCTCCTTTGTTATAATTATGGGTTTATTTCTGGGTGGTCTGTTCTATTGATTTATGTGTCTCTTTTTGTGCCAGTATCATACTGTTAGACTACTACAGCTTTGTAGTATATATTGAAATCTGGGATTGTGATCCCTTCAGTTTTGCTCTTCTTTTTCAAGATTGCTTTGGCTATTTGGGGTCTTTTGTGATTCCATACAAATTTTAGAATTATTTGTTCTAGTTCTATGAAAGGTGCTATTGATATTTTGCTAGGGATGGTATTAAATCTGCAGATTGCTTTGGGTAGTATGGACATTTTAACAGTATTTATTCTTTCAATCCATGAGCATGGAATATCTTCCATTTGTTTTTGTCATCTTCAATGTCTTTCATCAATGTTTTATAGTTTTCAAAGTACAAGTCTTTCACCTTTTTGGTTAAGTTTATTCCTAGGTATTTTATTATTTTTGGTATAATTATAAATAAGATTGTTTTCTTAATTTCTCTTTCTGCTACTCATTAATACATAGAAATACAACAGATTTGTGTGTATTGATTTTGAATCTTGTGACTTTACTGAATTTGTTTATCAGTTCTAGTAGCTTTTTGGTAGTTTTTCAGGTGTTCTATAGAGAGCATCATGTCATCTGCAAATAGTGAAAGTGTGACTTCTTCCTTACCAATTTGGATGCCTTTTCTTTTTCTTTTCTGATTGCTGTGGCTAGGGCTTCCAGCAATATATTGAATAAAAGTGGTGAGAATGGACATCTTTGAAATGAGGATCCTGATCTTAGAGGAAAAGCTCTCAGTTTCTCACCATTGAGTATGATGTTAGATGTGGGTTTTTCATGTATGGCCTTTATTATGTTGAGGTATGTTCCCTCTAAACCTACTTTGCTCAGGGTTTTTATTATGCATGGATGTTATACTTTGTCAAATGCTTCTTCTGTGTCCCTGAAATGATTATATGGCTTTTATCCCTTTTCTTATTGATGTCAGTATCACATTGATTGATTTGTGAATATTGAACCACCCTTGTATCCCAGGAATAAATCCCACTTGGTTGTGGTAAATGATTTTTTAATGTATTGTTGGATTCAGTTTGCTAATATTTTGTTAAGGATTTTTCCAACAAAACAGGTTTTAAAGAGCCAACATGGTCAACTGCTATTCTTGTGGCACTTATGTAAATAATCAGGCCAACTTATTTTTAAAACTAGTCTTACTTTGCAAATAAATTCGTGTTAATTTAGCTATCTTCTGTAGAAATTAGAGTGATTATATAGAGAAAAATATATGTTTCCATAACACACCTGTGTAGATATTAGGGTTTTTTTAAAGATTTTATGTATTTATTTGACAGATGGAGCATGAACTGAGTGGGAGGGGAGGGGCAGAGGGCTAGGGAGAAGCAGACTCCCTGCTGAGCAGGGAGGCTGATCCTGTACTCAATCCCAAGACTCTGGAATCATGACCTGAACCAAAGGCAGACACTTAATCAACTGAGCCACCCAGGCACCCCATAGATGCTAATATTGTTCATTATAAACTGGACTAGATCCTTATTTATTCTAGTTTTCTCCAGTGTCTGGGTGCAAGTCTCCAAACTCACATTTTCCAATTTTCTCCCACCTTTCTGACTTGGAATCATTTGAGAACCAAAATTGTACTTTTTCATGAAGTCCTACAAGCGAAATATGAACAACTTGATGTAAACTTCACAGAAATCACCATAATACTCACATATAGGTAATCTAAATGTCTGTTGTCTATGAAGAGCCACTCAAAAAGATCAGAAATATTTGAATTCTAACACAGAAAAGCTACGAGATTGCCAGTGCTAACTCTCACTGTATCTGAAAACACTTCGAACATGACATCTAAAAATCTTCTGGACTGGCTACTCTCAGAACTCAGAAACTGGTTTATAATTTGATCCAATTATTAATCATTGTTTTTCTTTTGTTTCCATAGAAATCCCTCTTATTTAATACCAGTTACTTAAATCATAGGCTTAACTTTGAAAACACACCTACATTCCTGACTCCTGAAATGACTTTAACTGAACTGACCTATTGTCGGGGCTAAGAGACTAAATCAATAAGACAGAACAATCTACCAACTCAATTTTTAATGGGTAAAACTTCAGGGAAGTTTCAGAGGAGGGAACTGTAGGGGCCAAGGGCAGGTTACCCTAAGATGAGCCACTTTGGTATGAAGATTATTTTGAGTTCAACATTTGCTGCAACATGGATGGGACTGGAGGAGATAATGCTAAGTGAAATAAGTCAAGCAGAGAAAGACAATTATCATATGGTTTCACTCATTTATGGAACATAAGAAGTAGGAAGATTGGTAGGAAGAGAAAGGGAAGAAGAAAAGGGGGGTGAACAGAACGGGGAATGAACCATGAGAGACTATGGACTCTGAGAAACAAACTGAGGGCTTCAGAGGGGAGGGGGTGGGGAATTGGGATAGGCTGGTGATGGGTATTAAGGAGGGCACGTATCGCATGGTGCACTGGGTGTTATACACAAGTAATGAATCATGGAACTTTACACCAAAAACTAGGGATGTACTGTATGGTGACTAACATAATATAATAAAAAATTATTATAAAAAAATGAAGCTGTTTTCCTTTCATTTCGAGATAAAAACGAAAAGCTTTGTTTTGTTTGCAACTGATGCTGCCTAAGAAAGGTATACAGGACTCAAAGATCAGAGGTGGAAAATTATCTAGATTAGAGACTGTCAGAAGAAAGGCTGGAAAAAAACAAAAACAAACAATGAAAACCCAGCACATACAGGAAAAGCTCTTTACCTCCCACTTAACTGCCTGCCCATACCAGGAAGAGAGCTATTAACAGATACTCCTCTTTACCCAACCTTTGTTTTCCAAATATCTTCTCTCACCTTCCTGATAATTGTCTTCCTCACTCTGTATCACCAGGCCCCTATACCTCTCCTTAGCTTATGATGTCATATAGGAGCCTCCTGTTAATGACTGTCTGGATTTTCATGTCTGAGTGGATTCCTCATATGTACGAGATTAAACTTGATTTTCTCCTGTTCATCTGTCTCCTATCAGTTTGGTTCTTAGTCCAGCAGACTAAAAGGCAGAAGGATCCTCCCCAACAGTTTGTTGCCAATCTTAGAACAAAAGCATTCAATCTTCCATCATCAAATATGATGTTAGCTGTAGGCTTTTCCTGGGTTCTGTTTATTAAGTAGGGCATTTCACTTTCTATTTTGCTGGAAGTTTTTTTTTAGTGAATGTTGGATTTTATCAGATGTTCTTTATACATCTATTGAGACGATCATATAATCTTTAGAAATCTGTTAATCTAGTGAATTATATTCATTAATTTTCAAATGTTGAATCAACCTTGCATCTACAATTTGAAGAGCATGAGGAAAGGGAACCTACTGCAATATCCTAGGCTTTCCTTTCTGCATCTTAAGATGACTATGTTCCTTTAGTAAAGGTCACAGCTTCTCTTGAGCAGCCTTGGTCCTCAAAATTCCTTCCAACCTTCCCCCCTCTCTTCAGGCCTAAAGATGGAGGAGGCTTCAGGCAAAGTCCTGCAGCAGCTGTTTTGCTTTTCTGAAATATGGCCCACATGTTTGTAAACAGTCCCTTTTGAAACTCTCCTTACTCACTCTGATTATGTAATTTCTTTACTGGGATCCAGCTAATATCAAATTATAGTATTGTGTCCTTTAGGACAGTTCCAATAGACTTCAGCTCACAGGTGTCAGTCAGGGTGAGTATGTGTGTGCTTTGGAGTGTGTGTGTGTGTGTGTGTGTGTGTGTGTGTGCATGCACGTATGTGTGTGTGTGGCCCTGGGTCTGAAGTCAATATTCAACTATTTCATTTTCTAAAAGGCAGGAGATTCTGAGCCCAGAGGTAGGAGCTGACAGGCCAACTGTTCTGAGCTACACTCTGCTCAGAGGGTTTTGTGAGCCCAGGCTGCCCTTGCAGGGAGGTCTACCGCTGCCAGTTGCTAGGAGGTCCCCAAAATAAGTCTTAGTAGCCATGGCCTTTCAACATGCAGGGATCTCAGTATATTGGTTGCTTCAGTCAGTTTTGCTACAGATACAAATAGACTAGCTTCTACAATCTTCAGAGAAAAAGATTTTTCTTTTGAATAAAAAACTAATTTCTCTAATCAGTGAGTTGATAAAGTTATACAAGTAACCAAAAGACCATCCAAACCAAACAAAAAGGAAAAAAAAAAAAAAGAAGCCAGCATTAAAGTTCTATCACTTAACTCATGTATAAACACCAACAAGGCCAGAATGGAAAAGGCCTGGAAATCCGGAGGTAAGTCCGTCTCTAACCGCCAATGCCTCGCCGAGTTTCTGCAACTGCTGTGTGCTTGTAGCCAGCATTTACTGAGCACTGATTACATGCCAGCTGCTGTTCTAAGCATTTTAGTTGTGTTAATGAATTCTCACAGCAAGAAAATAGACACTATGTATCGCCGCTGTTCTACTAGTAAAGAACCTGGACACACAAAGGTTAAGTAATAAGTGGTAGAAATCAAATTCGAACCCAGGTAGTTTTAGTGCCAGAGCCCATGTCTGAACCACTGCTCCATGCTGCTTTTTTCACCTAAAAACTGAGATGGCTGGCATAATGATTTCCAAGGTCACTTAGCTCTAAGTCTTCCCTCTGAGTCTGTTTCATTCCCTACACAGAAGGTTAATAATTTCCTTTAACCTCAAGAATGCCCTAATTTCCATAACACAATACTGTGGGGATGAGTCCAGCGGGCCCCCTACTCTTCTCCTGCCTCTGTTGGAATCAGTCCTCATCCTGCACAATAACTTTTACCTGCAATCACTACCAATAGACTGTGAACCTCTTGTGGTCATAGACTGTTTTTCTCTTCTCTGGAGTTTAGGTCAGAAAACACCCTTGAGCCCTTATTCCAGCTCTGCCTAAAAAACCTTGCCATGCTCATACCTAGGCCTGATATGATACCAAATTTCCACTGGAACCTAAAGTTCCTCTAATTCCATGATGACATCCATGCCTGCCACACTTAGTGTCCAAGTGTAGTTCTTTGGGAACATCCAAATCTTTCCTATTTTCTTCATCTCTTTTTCTTATCATGCCTTTCTGCCTTCATTTTTCTACTATTCCCTCCCCTCCCCAAACCTTTCTAGAGCAACCCGTAAAACTCTCAACTCAAGTGAACAAATTCTCCTTCTCAATCTCAGTTCAGGAACTACTCTTTTGGGGTGATCATCTTTGACCCAAAGCTATCATGGTCAAAAGCAATAGCGTACTTTTTGGAGAGGCAAAACTAGCATAATTGATACTAAGATTCAAGTGTGACGGACCATTTTACAGTGAATATACTTCCTCTTTGGGGACTAGATAAAAAATAACTAGCTCATAGATTAAAAATAATTCAAATACTCCTCTTTCCTTAATGGAACCAGGTTTTATACAAGTGCCCCAGCTGAAATAGCACTTTAGAACTTGGGGCTTCCTGGAAAATACAAATGGACAGCCAGATCTTCAGTTTGATCATATTTGAGATAAAGGAAGTATATTTTAAATGTGAACAGATGGATCTGTTAAAAAAAAAAGTTTATGAGAAAGGTTATCATAGATTTTAGAATGATTAGTTTACATTCTTCAAGTTTCTTTAGATGTGTGGCCAATGCGGGTTTATACATCTTCCAATTCTGGCAGAAAGAGAAGTGCAGCATATGCTGTAATGTCCAAAATCTTGTTCAAAATTAAGTTCAAGAAATGATGGCTTTTTTTGTTTTTTACTGAGGTTTTTACATTTTGGAACTGTCAGTTATGAATGTATAAAGACACAAAAATTCTTTGAGATCTATCAATAACCATGAGATTTTTACTTGTCTGTATCTTAACCTACAGAAAGGGTGAATTCCTCAAGAAGTAATTTAATTTCATTAAAACAGTGATGCTATCCAGAACTTTACTTCATTTACTTAACTTTTGTCCAAAGAATGGTTCAAATTTGTGGATTATGACATTTAGTAATATATTGATCTGCTACATTAATGGGCAGATATTTGGGGGAAACTGTATGTTGGGAATGACACTCTAGCAAGAGAACACAGGAGGGAATAAACCAGGATGTTGCGGTCACGTTGGAAGATAATGACCCACACTTAACTAACGTCAGTGCATGGTGAGTATGCAATACCAGTGGATGAACAAAATATTGATGGATTGCTAAGTCATAATGATTACTTTAGGTGGGTGGCAGGAGAAGCTAGAGAAGATGACACACAGAATTTAAATGTCTTAAGTTTTGAAGCATAATTAGGGGTTCCTCAGTTGGACAAAAGGGGTAAAAGCATTCCAGAGAGAGGGAAACCATGTATCTTTTGAAGGTATATGGCCCTTTGAAACCCAAATTTTTGATTCATTCAATCAGGGATCTGTAGCATGGAACTAAGCATTCTAATAAGATAAAAGACTTGGCCCTCAAATTCTGGTTCTGCAAAATGAAGGTGGAAATAATTTAGAGGAGTAGGAAAGCAAATGCTTGCTTGTTTGTACAAATCATATATCCAATAGAAATTAAAAATTAGCTGAGACTAGGTTCTCCTTTAACCCAGGACTGCATTATGACTTCCATTGACCTAAGCACTTTTATCTTTGAGGACCTTTGCCTCCCTCCCCAATCTCCCCACCCCCTCTAAAAAAAAAAACACCAAAAAATTTACTTTATGACTATGTTAGTAAAAACAAACAAACCAATATGTTAATATTATATATTAAAACATTTTCTTTGACCTAAAAGTTTTTTCTTCTGATTTTAAAGTAAATTAAAACATTTTCTTGTGGGGGAGGAGGTCGTCTTGGGTGGCTCAGTTGCTTAAGTGTCCCTTTCCCACTGTTCTTCTAGATTGCTCTCTCTATAAAATAAATAAATAAATAAATAAATAAATAAATAAATAAATAAAATCTTAACATTTTTTTTTTCTTGGGGTCCTAAGCACAATGGCTACTGTGTCTAATGATAAATCACCTTCAGGAATTCTATCCCATATTCCATTCTGCCTTTGGTTGCCACAAAACACTTCTACAAATTGCCCTTTCCTTGGGTAGTTGGAACTTTGGTGAAGTGATTTCCAGATCCTCTGCCTTGAATTCAAGGCTTCGCTAAGTCTTGTTTTGCCTGGTGATTTAACCTGACTCCCAAATGCACCTTTTACTTCTACCTTGCCAGTTCCTCTCACCCAATAACGTGTATTGAAATAACCCAGGGAAGTATTTTGTTTTGTTTTTGTGTTTTTATTTTAAATTTGGGTTACCAAACCAACCAAATCGGAGTCTCTGGGTGTGGGACCCAGAAAACATTACTTTTAAAGCTCCTCAGGCGATTCTGATTTGCCTACTAGTTCGAGAACCAGTGCACTAAGCAACAAACAAAAGATAATCATGGTCCTGTAATGTTCTGTGAAGTATCACAGTACATTGTAATAACTCGTTTATACATGAATCTCTTTACTAGATGGAAAACTCCAAGCATCATTTCTCAATCATTTTACTTTGACCCACCACCTAGTTCAATGACTAGCATGGAGTAGACACTCAATAAATGTTTTTATTGAATGAGTAAATGGGTGAATGGATTGGCACATGTTCTTAAACTTCTACTTTCCTCTTCCTTTTTTTCTTCTTCATTGTCTTACTCTAAGGTTCTCAACCCTGCCTGCCCATTAAAACCACCTGAGAGCTTTGTAAAACTCTCCTGGGCCACACCCCGGCCAGTTAAATCAGACATTTTGAGGGTGGGGCTCATGTAGTTTTTTAAAAGATCCTTAGGCAATTCAACTGCACAGCCAGGGTTGAGTATCATTGACTAATATTTACTCACTCTTTGAAACCTTTAAACTCCAACTTTTTCAGTGAACTTTTTCTGCTGTGCTCCCACATTCATCTTTCAATTTCTTAAATTCTGGTTATCCGTAAGAGAGAAATATGTAACTTCAATCTTAATTATTTCTTATTGCATCCATGTATACGTTTTCTCTGTGAAGCTAGCATTTGAGGGCAGGATTTATATTTTCTATAGCGTTGCCTTCCTGCGAGAGATGAGAACAGTGCTAGGCCTGAATTCTAACACAACCTAGGGACTAAAGGCAGTTACATGGGTTTGTTGGAACATCATATTTCTTGATCCGGACTTGCCTCATACTATTCAATAGAACTTCAGCGATCAATAAATTGGTTGAAATTTTCAATGTGTTGTAGTAACCAATTAATTTTCTCAACCAGTTCCTGGGTTTAAAAGCTTTGATTTCAACCAGAGCTTGAGTCTAACACCACATTGATGATGTCCAGCTCCTCGAAAGGCATAATTCAACTTACTTGTCAAATGAAGATCAACAGGCTGATTTCAGTTTATGAAGGGGCAAAGCAAAGAGATTAAAAATTCAGATGTGTTTTTGTCCTCTCTTTCTAACCCTTAACTCCTATTGTGCCAGGAAAAGTAAAGGTGGAGCAAGAATTTGGGAGGCACCTATTAGCACTCACCTTGGGCATGTGAACACCTGATGATATTCATGACCAGATCATAGAATACCATAATGCTTATTAAAAATGCTGATTTTTTATTAGTCAGCATTACTGTGTTGCTGAGTAGTATGAACTTGGTAACTTAGCAGTTTATGGATATATGTTTATTAATACCTGAACAATTTTAGTGCCGTATTTTATATACATATTTCAGCTATATATTTTGTAGGACTCTGATGTTTTGAAATTTCTCTTCTCTATTTTCAAGTTCAGAAATAAATATCTAGCAAATAGGTTTTTTTCCCAAACAGGAAAAATGCACATGCCTTATCTGTGTTGGATGGTCAAAATGTAGACAAAATGAATACAGGGATTTTGTCGGTCTGTGGCTGATGAACGGACAGTATTCTGCACTTGAGGGAAAAAACTCGGACATTTATAATTGCATGATACAGTTAATTAGCATTAACTCTAAAACTCTTGCTAAATAAATGCCAGAAATGGTGGCTTTCATAAACCTCTATAGAATCTATAAGTTCTCATGAGGACTAAAGAAATTATGATTTTTCAAGAATTTTACAGTAAGATACCTGTTTTTCATTCCTAAATGTTGTTCTTAAAGTTAGTTTAATCATGATAAATACAAATTCCTGGAAGTAGTTGATGATCATCTGCTTGGAAAAGAAATCTGCCCAAAAAAGAAAAAAGGGGTATTTGTAAAATACTCAAACCCACATGGACAGACACAGACACACACAAACACACCCAAAAGAGGGGGTTTGGTTCTTATTCTGAAATCCAAATGGAGACATGAATATGTAATAAAAACTCTAATTTGGCACTAATTATGCAGAACGGTTTGAAAGGAAATACTAATTCAAATGCCTTGTATTAAGGTAAATATTTAGTACCTGCTGTTTTGCAAACCCACAACTTGTATATACCAAAGAAAATAATGAAAACACAGAGGTTTCTACTGAGTCACTTGTTTTGGTTTTCTTGAAAGAGACTAACAATGGGAGGTTTTGTACATGATTAAAACAATTTAGCAATCTTTTTTATTGGTATTGTACTCATATGGGTTAGGTGGCAAAAGTAGTTAAAAAAAAGAAAAGATGAAAACCAATTTCGTCATCCTTCTCCTTGATCTACTAGATAATATATCATGAAGAAAACCCAGCATAGGCTTTATATTTTTAAGAGCATTTTAACATATACTGTTTTTAAAAATTTTTCCTTATAGTGACCTATGAAATTTCTTTTTTTTTTTCTTAAGGATTTTATTTATTTATTTGTCAGAGAGAGAGCATAAGCAGAGGGAGAAGCAGGCTCCCTGCTGACCAAGGAGCCTGATGTGGGAATCCATCCCAGGGCCCCGGGATCATGACCTGAGCTGAAGGTAGGTGCTTAACCAAATGAGCCCCCCAGGCATCCCAGACCTGTGAGATTTTATTGTTTGCCCCCATTTACTAGAGATAAGGTAAAGGAGACTCAGAAATTCATAAAGATTTTCTCAAATATCCATAATCTTTAAACTTAATAGCAATCAATTTTATACCTATTATGTAAACAGATGCTTTAATAGATGTGCGAAGGTCACAAGTTTTAATTTCTCTTTCATAACAACAACAACAACAAAATACCATTTACTTTCATATCAAAGCCTGGCCACTTTATTATATGATCAACACTTTCCACTTCTGAAGAACCTTGTGATGAGCAAAGTCTTTCACCAAGACTTTCAAACACCCCTGAAATATTTAGAAAATATTGGCTGCCTAGCTCTCTCATGAACTAGTAACTGTTATAGCCACTCCCACGTTAAAGTCTAGGCGACTCTAGTAGACGAGAATAAAGTCTATTTGTACTTAGTGCCGACTGGTCCCATCAGTCTCAAGAGTTGGCATGAAGCCAGTAGTATTTCTATACAAAGTGGTTTCTAATAAAGTGTGGTTCCTAACATCATGGTGGTTGTAAATGCTAATAAACTTCCTACAAGGGAAGTAGAAGTGGAAAGTTTTATTTGTCAAACATTTTATCACTGTACTTGGTTAGCACGGACCATTACCCCAGTTCCCTGAGGCACATATTCCCTGTGAGTTTAGCAGTTAATGAATATAAATAGTGGCAAGCCAGCAATTTTAAAACCATAAATAATTGTTCCTCTGAAATTTCCTGCTAATGGAAAAAAAAATAAATGAAAAAGAACTATCATAGCAAAAAATTACTTATGACCGAAGGCCAAAATTGAGGTTCAAAATCTCACTAACTTGTACCATCCCAAGACAATCTAAATCTATTCAGTTAATTCACAGATGGAGCTTCACAAATGTAAGTTTTCAGCGATTGTCTTTTTTTCCATCTATAATATTTATTCCTTATGTAATTCTCTAAAAAACAAACTACAGTTAAGGTCCATCAACAGTATTATATCCATCAATGATAAGTCAATTTTTTTCCAGATTGATATTTCTGTAATCATTCTTTATTACTTTTTGAATTTAAAATATTCCATTAAGAATACAAGTTCATGGGGGCACCTGGGTGGCTCAGTCGTTTGAGTGTCTGCCTTCGGCTCGGGTCGTGATTCCCCACATAGAGCCCCACATAGAGCTCCCTGCTCAGTGGGGATTCTGCTTCTCCCTCTCCCTCTGACCCTTCTCCTGCTTGTGCTCACTCATGCCTTCTTTCTCTCTCAAATAAATAAATAAAATCTTCAAAAAAAAAGTATACAAGTTCTTATAGCAAATCCAACAACAGAGAAATGAATAAAAGGAAAGCTAACAATGTTCTCCTTCTCTCTCCATCAATAAATATATTTATTGACTTAACCGTATTAGGGATTAACATATCAAAGTATCAGAAAGATATTAAAATAGCATACTAAATCAGAATTTTATTAATGTTCTCATAGTTTCTAGAGAAAGGGCAGCAATCAGCTTAATATGCAAAACCTGGGATGATAGAAATGTCAATCCATGCAGAATTTTTTAATTTGCTGATTATTCATGGACATTTACTGAGGTATGTGTACCAGATTCTTATATTAGTTATTATATCACCAGAAAACAGTTTTAAATTATGATTACCATAGAAACAGGGTTAAGAAAGGCTGTAATATTTTGACAAATATCTCTGCAAATTTATAGAAAACAAGATAGATTTTTTAAAAAAGATTTTATTTATTTCAGAGAAAGATGAAGACAGAGACAGTACAAGCATGAGTGGTGGGGGAAGGGCAGAGGGAGAAGCAGACTCCCCAGTGAGCAGAGAGCCTGACTTGGGTGGGGGGGCTCAATCCCAGCACCTTGGTATCATGACCTGAGCCCAAGGCAGATGCTTAACTGACTGAGCCACCTAGGTGGCCCGAAAACAAGCTTGAATTTAGTAGTTTTTATTAGCATAACCTTTCTTCAAATTTTAGAATAGTTTTAGATGTATGTAACAGTTACAAAGATAGTAAGGGAACTTCCATATATAACATATCCAATTTCCCCTATTAACATCTTAGACAACCATATTACATTTGTCACAACAAATTTCCTGACTGCTACAGAAGACGGATTGATTCAAGAGGAGGTTAGAATGCAGGAAGGGAAAGAGGAAAGAGAAAGGGGAAGAAAATTGAGATTTTAGTTTAATTTTGTAGCTATGTAATAATGTAAGATGTTGAGGTAAGTTGGAGATGCTTTTCTTGGAGTGCTTAAAATGGAATTGGGGAGGTATTTGGGAATGGAGGTTGAGAAAAGTAAGTATTAGCTGATTTAAAAAAAAAATCCTTAAATGGGTGAAGGTGAGAGAGAGATACAGGCTTTCAGTTGTGGAATAAGTAAGTCACGGAAATCAAAGCCACAACATAAGTCATGTAGTTAATGATACTGTAATAGCGATGTAATAGGACAGGTGGGAGCCACATTCGTGGTGAGCATAGCATAATGCATAAACTTGTCAAATCACTAAGTTGTACTCTTGAAACTAATGTAACATGGTGTGACAACTATACTCAAACAAAAAATAAATAAATTTTAAACATAAAATTATTATTTATTGTTTTTTAAAGATAAAGAAAAATTTTTTAATGATGTGGCAAAGAATAGCTGGGGGCAGGGTGGAGGAAACGGTATTCAGGGAAGTCCTCCTTGAGCTGACAGTTGAGCTAAGACCTAGGTAATGAGATGGAGCCAGCAACTGGAAAATATGGAAGGTGAACATTCTTATGTGGGGTTGGAAGGAAGTGCAAAGGTACTGCGGCATGAATCTGTGGGGCGTTTAAGGGATAGGAAGAGCGTGATTCAGATAATGTGGCTAGAGTATAGTGAGCAAGAGAAAAGAATAACAAAGATGAGATCAGAAAGGTTGAAGTTTGCCTAGTTTAGCAGATGTCATGTTGTATTGTAAGACTTTCATTATGTTTGTTTTATCACCAGACTTTGGGGATCATTACTTTTGATTATCAGATCCCTGATGTCTGACACAGAATCTGGCACTAAGTTGGTAAAATATCTGTTTAATGTTATAAATGTAAAAGAATACATGTTCTTCTTCAAAACAGTTTAAAGTGGCCAATCAGTTCAAGATAATAAAATTTTACTAAATGTTTAAAAATCATCAACACTCAATTTAAAAAAATCCTTGAGGTTCCTATGTAAGTGGCTACAAAATTATATTGCTCTCCAGTATTATTGCAGAAGCCAATGGCATTTTGAAAGAAGCAATACTGTATGTAGCATTATTTGAGTATTTGTTTCACTTATTTCCTCATTCATTCAACTCATATTTACGGAACACTTAGCAGATGAAGCAGGATTCTGGACACAGAGGATAGAGCAGTCAATAAAAGGTCATTATTTTCAGAAAATATTGTTGTTTTAATAAAGCAACAGTACTTGGGGGAAAAAGAAAAGTAAGAGGACCACAGAGATAACAAACAAACAAGCAAATACATGAGATCATTTTGATGGAGTAAAGTCTGAAAAAAGTTCTATAGGTAATAGAACAGGGATGGGTGTAGGGAGAGGCTACTTTATGCTGAGTGGTTTGAACTCTGATAATAAGGTCAGAGTGCATTGTTGTCGCTTGCGTTTTGGTTTGTCTGTTTGTGTTTTGGTGTGTGGCTGCTGCCCTTGTCTCTTCCACTTCATTGTGCTGTAGCACAAGTTCTAGAAAGAGGAGCTGTGGGAAGAGGGAAGGGCAATGTAAGCGGTATGGATCCTAGAGTGAATTCTACGCTGAAAGTTTCTCAATTTCATGCAAATAAAATGATCAAAGATTGTAGTCTGAAACTGGGACCCCACTACAGAGGTATTTAAATAAATCTACATAACTATAAAGAGATAAAAGAATTTTTAACACTAGTAGCAATGCATCCAAATGAGTATTTTCTGGAACATTAATTCCCTTAGTATATGACAAAAAATTTTTCTTTAATGATTTTTTATTATATCATGTTAGTCACCATACAGTACATCCCCGGTTTCCGATGTAAAGTTCGATGATTCATTAGTTGGCGTAAAACACCCAGGGCACCATGCAATACGTGCCCTCCCTACTACCCATGTAGTATATGACAGTTTTACTAAGATGATACTGCACTACACAAAATTATCAAAGAGGTCTGGAAGTGTTGAACACAGAGTGGATAAACTATACAGCCACCAAAGTTATTTCCGTCAAGGGACCAATATTCATTCAAATGAACAATTTCTGGTCATTTGGTTTTTAAAAATGAATCATCTTACTTCATAGGTACTCTTCGTGTTCTTCTACAAGATGTTCCTAAGAAGTTTTAGAGAACTTTGCTTTTGTATTTTGTTATTTATGTCACACTGTATGGTTATGCTCAAGCTAGCAAGAGTTTTTGTTTTTTTTTTTTTAAAGATTTTATTTATTTATTTGACAGAGATAGAGACAGCCAGCGAGAGAGGGAACACAAGCAGGGGGAGTGGGAGAGGAAGGAGCAGGCTCATAGCAGAAGAGCCTGATGTGGGGCTCGATCCCACAATGCCGGGATCACGCCCTGAGCCGAAGGCAGATGCTTAACCGCTGTGCCACCCAGGCGCCCCTAGCAAGAGTTTTATTACTTTATCTATACATATATAAAACTTCATCCAATCTCCCCATTCTGCTCCAGCTGCAGTGGTCTCTGTGCTGCTCCTGGAAGTCCTTGGTAAGACCTAATTATCTACCATCTATCATATATAAATTATTATATAATTATTACATATTACATATAACATATATCATTATATAATAACATAACTATTGTATATTATAGATATTAGGTCTTGTCATATATATAGATACCTTCTGTGTATATGAGAGAGATTGGTGTAATTGCACAGATATGTAATGTAGAATTCAGTATGCTGAAGATGTTTTTCTAAGACAGTAACTTAGTAAGGTGCAGCCCATTAAAAATTCACTTATTATATAAAAGTGCAAAATTAGGGACACCTGGGTGGCTCAGTCAGTTAAGCGTCTGCCTTTGGCTCAGGTCATGATCCCAGGGTCCTGGGATGGAGCCCCACATCAGGCTCCTTGCTCCCTCTGCCTCTGCCTGCCGCTCCCTCTGCTTGTGCACTCACGTTCTCTCTCTCTCTGACAAATAAAGTATAAAATCTTAAAAAAAATAAAAATAAAAGTGCAAAATCAAGAGTCTGCTCTTGCCTATAGACATAAATTTAACTTAACTGGTCTTCTATAAGTCCTCTAAACAAAACCTAAAGTTAGACTAGTTTTCATTATTAGTGTATACCATTTAGCTTTCTTTAAAATCAAAATGACCTACTACAATACTATTGAATCTTTTGGTTATCAATAACATTATTATGCAATTGCTAACTTAATCACTATTATATTAGTCCTACAGCCTATTTTTAGGAATATGTCCACATAAAGGGAAATTTGAAAAATAATAGGTAAATCTCCAGAAATAATAAGGAAACAATTTATCATACTTGATTCCAACAGAAACATTTGGTTTCAATGAAGCTTTGGCCAACTTTTCAGTTAGTAGATTGCAGAATGGAACTATGCACATCTCATTCCCTTAGTTAACCCCTCTTCCATGAAAATTTTAGGAAAATTACAAGCCATCCATCCATTGATAAGGTATCCTTGAGGTGGGCATGGCTGACTAATGACAGCTGCTCACTAATTTGCTTAGCTGGCTCTGGGCTGTTCTCCTGCTCCCAGGTAACCGGCACACCTAAATATTCCATTAGAAGCTCATTTCGGATTGTCATAACAAGCTTCTCCGAATCGGAAGTAAACCAAATGAGGTGAAAACCTTAGTCTTTGTCATCCAAGGATGAGTAACTGATACTTACTAGATCTGGCTACTCCCTGTTACCCACCCTTTTATTTTTTAACCTGGCAGGGATGGCCTTTTCTGGTACAAATGAGAGGCAATGCAATTAAATTTTATTTGGCAAATATCATCCCTATTCTTTGCCAGTTACTGTGCAAGGTACAACAGTGATCACACTCAAGTCTTTCCCCTTGAGGCATATGTAGTTTAGAGGAGAAGATGGATAAATAAAAGGGCAACTTTAAAACCTTAGGGTAAGTATAAAATGACAGGTGTGATATGGTGCACATTGGGGGGTTCTTAACTCAGCTTGGCAGGGTCACAGAGGACTTCCCCAAAGAGGTAAAAATCTAAATGAGACATTAAAGTAAGTAGAATGTTATACGCAACTAATGAATTGTTGAACACTACATCAAAAACTAATGATGTGCTGCTATATGTTGACTAACTGAACATAATAAAAAAAATTAAATAATTAAGTAGAATGTAACTAGAGTAGATCATCATTGTCCTCAGTGGTGCTAAATCTGGTGGTCAATTGTCAATTTTCATCTTATATGACCTCTCAGCAACCTTGACATAGTTGTTTACTTCCACATTTTTGTCCAGCATTCCTCGCTTGGCTTCTAGAATACCACATTCTCCTGGCTTTCCTATCTTACCTTATCCAATCTCCTTTGTTTGACGCTCTAAGGAATATTGGTATACTCCTGGGCTCAGTCCTTAGACAATTTATCTTTTCTCTCTACATTCAATCCCTCAATTATGCATCTAGTTCATGATCTTAAATTTTGTCTATGTGTTAACGATTTCCAAATGTATATTTCCAGCCTGGAATCCAGAATTGTCTACTGAATAGTCTATTCAAACACTCCACTTAGATTACTAATAGACATCTCAAACAACATATTCCAACATAAACATCTAACACGCCCTCCCCAAATCTGCTCTTCATGTAATCTTTCCCAATCTCAGTTAATGATAACTCCATGTTTCCAGCTACTCAGGACCAAAACCTTGATGTAATCTTTGCTCCCTCTCATTTTCTTTCATCTCACATAAATCTGTTAACAAATCATATTGACTCTTCCTTAAAAATATGTCCAAAATGGAATCAATCACTTATTACTAACATCTAAACCCTCGCCCAAACTACTTTCATTGCTCATCTGCATTATTTTAATAGCCTTTTAATTTGCCTGCCTGTTTTTCCTTGCCAATCTTCAGTCTATTATCAAAAAAGAAGGCAGATTATATTATGCCTTTGTTTAAAACCCACTCTTCCTGCCATGGCTTCCCATTTCATCAAGTGAAAAGCCAAAGGTCTAGAAGGCCTTTGTGACATGGCTGTACTTTACCTCCCTGACCTAATCTCCATCCAGTCTCTCTCTTTTGCTCACTCCACCCCCTTTAGTGGTCTCTGTGCTGGGAATTTTTTTGACAAGACTTAATGGTTGATTTGGATATGGATGGGTAAAGGAGACATGAAATTAAGGATAATACCCAAATTTGTGGCTTTGGCCACCAGGGGTGTGGTGATGCATTTGCCAAGGAAGTAAGCATGAATGGAAGATTTGCTTTGGAGATGATGGGAGGAGAGATAATGAGCACAGTTTTGAAAATGTTGAATTTGAGTTGCTCCTGATAAATCTATGGAGATTTATGAAAATGATTATTTTCATTTTATATAAGAATTTAGAGCTCAGACAAGAGATCTGTATTATATATTTATATTTGGGAGTCCTTATAGAGTAATCGAAGCCATGAAACTTGATGAGATGACTGGGGAGTGGGCATAGCAATGGAACAGTTACAAGTCCCTTATAAGCCAAGGGATAGACAAGCTTGTGGCACCTTCAAACAGGACAAAAGAAAAACAAAATATATATAAAAGAAAACTAGTAGAGTGAGACATACAAGTTAGGATGCTTTTAGTTGAAAATAACAGAATATCTTCCTAAATGTAGCTTCAAAAGTAGGAATTTATTATCTCTGAGACAAATTATCTGGAAGTAGATAGTTCAGTGGCTCTGTGAGGCCTCCAGAACCCAGACATTTTCCCTCTGCTACTCCTCACTTTATTGGGTTTTGTTCTCAGGTGTACCTAATAAATACCCTCTACCAGTCCTCCTGTTTCAGAAAAGTTAACTTATTTAAGCCTCACTTAAGCATCAGGTAGTTAAAATTACTATCATCATTCCTAGTTACAGGTGGGAAAGATCAGCACAGAGAGATTAAGTAATTTGCCCAAGTCATAAGACAGCACACTGAGGAGCTGGAATTCGAACACTGGATTCCAGAGTTCTTGCTCTCAACCATTGTGTTGCACTGCCTCTCCTTCTTACTTCTAAGATGACTATCACAGCTTTAGGCATCACTTCTCTTGCAAGTCATTCAAGGGCGGAGAGGGCTTGCCAAGAGCCCTCTACCAGCATTCTCCTTCTGCCTTATTATGCAGATCTAGGTAATGTGTCCTCTCCTAAATCAATCACTGGTAGTAGAAAATGGGATAACTTTCCTTGAATTCAGTGTTACCACATATTTGGCAAAAAATTGGGATTCTGTTAAAAAAAAAAAGTATATGTTGGACAGGAGATGCTTACTGAGAAGAGAAGAGAATAAAATTATTCTTTAAAGTGGAGTGAGGGGCACCTGGGTTGCTCACTGGGTTAAGCATCTGTCTTCGGCTTAAGTCATGAACCCAGGGTCCTGGGATCCAGCCCCACATTGGGCTCCTTGCTCAGAGGGGAGCCTTCTTCTCCCTTTCCTTCTGTGGGTCCCCTTGCCTGTGCTTATGCTCTTTCTCTCATTCTGTTAAATAAATAAATAAAATCTTTAAAAAAAATAGAAAAAATAAAGTGGAGTAGAAAGAAGAGGGCAATAGGTAAATGATGCTATAAAGTTGAGGGGAATCTTCTTATTAAAGATGAGAAATTGACTTGAGGATACCTAAATGTTGATGGGCAGGAACTGGGATAAGGGAGGTGGAGAAGTGAGCTCCCAGTGAAGGAAGGAGAGACTGGGACCTAAGTACAAGTGAAGGATCTCAATGTCAGGTAGTTCTCTCTTCCATCGATATAAAGGGAAAAAACGAAAAATATGTAGGTTTAAAAAAAATGTGTAAGTATAATATTAGAAATTTGAAGTGGCTCCTATTTAATGATAACACTTGCATCCAGGTGGCAGAATTCAAGGTGGCAGGACCTTTCCTGCACATGGCCCAGAAGTAAGAATTGTGACAACCTATGAAGACCCCTCATAAAAATGCCCACAGCAGTTATAAGAGTGATCCTAATGGAATGTAGCCTCTAAGATCTCAGTGACTGCCTTATCACGAATAATTCTTTAGACACATTCCTTTAGAACTTAATATAAAAATAAACGTATTGCTATTTTCTCTTGTTTGTATTATGAGCAACGTGTTCCTGATTAGATCTGAATCCTCTCACAGGAAGGATTTCTTTTTGTTAGTTTCTAAGACAGGACTATGTAAATAGTGGATAGTCACTAATGTCAACCAATGAATGATAGTGATAATGATGGTTTTAGAGTAAAAATAAGACAGACTTCATAATTTTGGGGGGTCATGCATGAAGGAATAGAGAAGAAAGGTCTATTATTGACCCTCTTATTTTTTAAGCAATTGTGGGGTTCCCACATAAAGGTTAGAATTTTATGAATAAATTTTACATGTGCAGTGAGTAAGCTCCAGCTGGCCAGCGGCCATAACCCCTGTGACTTTAGTGAGCTTCCCATTCTAGACAAAACTGGACAGTGTCAGAACTAGAAGAGGTATTCTGAAGATGACAGGTCACCTAGGTGCAGCACATATCTCTGAATCACCTCAGGGTGTCCGTCTGAATCATCATTGACCAAAAGTCAAACTATGAACAAGTAGAAGCCGCAGCCTCTAAACAGCGGGGATCATGGAGTAAAAGATGGATCGAGCATCAAGTAAAAATTCTCCCTATTTAAACCTCATCATACTTCACAAAAAGTCATTGGACAATTAATTGAAACAGGTTCTAACCTAGTCTGGACTTAAAGTGACTTTCACAATTGGAGATGAAACTTATTGTTTTCTCCCATGAACACGTATGTCACTTCCAATTCTGAAGCCGGCAGGAAGCACGACGTTCTTCCATTCACTTACTCATTGACTCATGCCTGGTTGATTCAGCAGTCATGGACTGAACACCAATTTTACACCAGAAACTGGGAATTCAGACAAATAGGGATATGAGCTTTGTCTTGAAGTTCTTCCCGATCCAGTCTGGTACCTCACAATCCAGTTGTGAATGATTTCAACTGGACAGTGCCCATTTAATGACTTTCTACTTAAAAGATTCATTGCTCTAAGCTTGTATAGTTACTGAAATTCTCCAAGTTTTCTGATCTTTTAAAATTTATATAAAAGGCAACTTTAACAAAAGCAAATATAGAACGCAGTTTTAAAAAAAGGGTGGTCCTCTTTCAATGATCGTATACTTTATCAAAAGACACTTACATTCCTTTTTTTAAAAGATTTTTTTTCTTTTTTTTAAATTTTATTTTATTATTATGTTAGTCACCATACAGTACATCCCCGGATTCTGATGCAAAATTTATTTGACAGAGAACAAGAGAGCACAAGCAGAGGGAGGGGCAGAGGGAGAGGGAGCAGCAGGCTCCCCATTGAGCAGAGAGCCAGATGTTGAGCTCCATCCCAGGACCCTGAGATCATGACCTGAGCCAAAGGCGGTCACTTAACTGACTGAGTCAGCCAGGTGCCCTACATTCTTTTTTAAAAAAGAAATGTATAAGCCATTGGGAATTGTGCACATTGAGGCAAATCTCTTATATATAAGATGCCTAATAAACAGTTAAAATATGCAACAAAGAAAGCAATAGAAGAATGCTCTCAGCAGAGATTAAAGACAACTACACATTGTCTTAATATTCTAACCTATTCCTGGAAGATTTTCTTTTTTTACTCTTTTAAATTTAAAGGAAGGTATTTCAATTAATTCATCTAAATCAAATACATTTATTTTGATGTCTTGTTTTCTAAGTGAATTAATTTGAATTTTTTTTGTATGTCTGAAATTCAAATAATCATTTACGTTTTCTGAGTTACCAGTAAGCATAGCTAATTAGCCATGAATTAACAGTCAATTAGGCAGGGTGATGATGTTCCTCCTAGCTACGTTCTTATTTATTTATCTGAAAGTGTAACTATTTTACATTTTTAGCTCATTCATTTGATTAAACATTACCGAGAAAAAAATATGTGCAAGACATTTTGCTAATCCAATTTAAAAGGTAAGAGATGCTTTGTTTTCAACAAGCTTATAATTTAACAGAAACAATAACATGCAACCACATTGCCACAAAACCCAAATAGAATATACAAGAATTCATGAGAGAGATTTATTGTAAAACAAAAGTCAGCAAGAAGGGAGATCTCTACTGAGAATGAAGCAGGGATCAAAAAACTTTGAAGAAGCTGGCCCTTGGGCTTGATGCTGCTGAGGTAGATGAAGGGATATCCCAAACGAGGAAAGAGCATGCTGGGAAAAGACAAAGTGCTCCAGGTTGGCAAGGGCAAGACCTAAGATAGAAGGTTTCGAAGACAGGTTTAAGCTGCAAAATTGATTATCTGAATACTAAGTAATAGAATTTTGAGTCTGGGCAAGAGAAAATGAGTAATAATTGAAAGAAAAGACTTCAAATTCAATCAAGGAAAATAAGTAAGTTTTCATGCCAAAAACTTTATTTTTCCACTTTGTAAACAGTGTCTTGGCCTTAAAGATATCCAGCTGCATTATTAGCTAATTATAAACCTGTCACCCCTCCCCCACTTTTCATTCTACAAAGCAGTAGACTAGACGATTGTACAGGGACTGTCACTAATCACCCAAGAGATGCTGCTGAAGGTGTGGTTGGGAGGGGCTATCATCAGTCTCCTTCTTCTTGCCAGGAATACATTCATACTAAAATTATTCTAAATCATTGTAATAACTACATGATAGGACTCATCTCAGTGGTGCAGTATGTGAGTCATAGCAACTCATTTCATGATCCGTGCATTTTTTTATTGCAAATAACTGAATATTTCCATCAAGAGAGGATGTTCCACACAACGGTACATCCATACAATGGTCTATTATGCAGCCATAGAAAATAATGACTTAGAGCTATCCAAATTGATATAGAGGGATTTCCCCAAGGTGATATGGTAACAAATACTAATAATAACTAATTACTGAATGCTTGGCATGTGCCAGTGTTTTCCACAAATTATTTAAAATCCCCAACCAAATTCTACTGCTATTATCTCATTTTATTTTTTATTATATTTTATTTATTTAATTTTTTAAAAAGATTTTATTTATTTATTTGACAGAGAGCGACAGAGAGAGAGGGCACAAGCAAGGGGAGAGGGAGAAGTGGGCTCCCCACTGAGTAGGGAGCCCGATGAAGGGCTGAGTCCCAGGACCCTTGAATCATGTCTGAGCAGAAGGCAGGCACTTAATCAATGGAGCCACCCAGGCAGTCCTATTATCTCATTTTAAATTAAGAAACTGAGATACAGAAAGGTTAAGAAATTTGCTGAGTCACACATGTAGTAAGTGACAGAACCAGGAACTGAACACAGGCAGTCGGCGGCCTCAAGAGTCCAACTTTTAACCGCTACCCGCTTAACTATACTGTTGTCTGAGTTAAAGTTGGGTTTGCTAAAATCTCAGTGTGGCTTGTTATCACATTTTGTTTATTTATTACCAAATGCCACAATTATAGCATTAAACCCCAACAATCAAATGGCTACTTGCAAAGTGCTATAAATTGTTGGTACTGGGAATATAAAGTATCTTGCTTACTTTTTTTTTCCCATTTAGCATATTTTTTGGTAAAGTTGTAGAGAGCCATAATGTAGCTGTTAGTTGGGACAAGAGGGTTTCAAATGGTGCTGAGTTAAAGAAATAGCATTTCATTTTTCCCTATTTGTCCCATTTTTGCTTTATGTATTGTTCTATCCTTTGCTCTACCCCATTAGTTGAAATCTAGCTGGTACGACAATGTCTCTCTCTATTTTTGTGTAAACATGAGGGTCATTTCTGCTATCTAAAATAGTTTTGTTTTCGTAATTAACATGTCCAGAATTAAATGCCAAAAGCATTTAAAGTTTGCACTTGTTCCTTCCCTCGCTTTTGCCTGGCCTAAGGTTAAGAGCCTGTCAGAAAGCAGGAAAGGAAAAGGGAAGACGGGGCTGGTTCCCCTCTTCCTATTTCTCTACCTGGTGTTTCTGGTTATCTTTGTGCTACTGATTTCTGACTTAACTTGCACTGTGCTCAGAGAATATTCTCTAAATAATTTTAATCCTGAAAATTTGTTTAATGGTCCCAGATACTATCAATTTTTGCAAATGTTCTTTCTGTACCAGAAAAAAAAATATATTCTACAACTGTTAGGTACTGTGTTCTACCTATGTCAATTAGTTTGAGTTTCTTGATCACGTTGTTCAAATCTTTGATATCATTTCTACAGTTTTGTCCACTTCTTTTGGTTATTAATACAGGTATGTTAAAGTCTCTTACTATAATTGTGTATTTGCCGATTTGTCCTTATGCCCCCATAAATTTTTGCTTTATACATTTTTTTAAAATTAATTTATTTCAGAGTGCACACTTGTAGGGGGAGGGGCAGAGGGGAAAGGAGACAAGCAGACTTGCCACGGCGCAGGGAGCATGGCACTACAAGTGGGGACTCTATCTCAGGACCTGGAGATCATGACCTGAGCTGAAATCAAGAGTTGGGCACTAAATGGACTGAGCCACCCAGGGGTCCCGATTGCTTTATATGTTTTAAAGTTACGTTGTGAGATGCATTCAAACTTAGAGTTACTCTATTTCCCTAATGAATGGAGCCTTATATCATGATGAACTGATCCTCTTCAACTACGGTAAATTTTTGCGTCAGAGTCAGCTTAATTTACTACTACAGCTATCATGACCTTTTTGGCTTTTTGTAGTTTATCTTTATTTCATCCTTTTACTTCCAATATTTCTGTATCTTTGTGTCTGTATTTGTATCGTGCTTAGTATATAGTTAGGTTTTGTATTTTTATCCAATCTGACATTCAGTCTTTTAATTGGATTTACATTTAATGTAATTATGGATATACGTGTGTTAAATCTGCCTTTTTAAAAACTAGTTTTATACTTATCTAGTCTCTTTTATATATTTTTTCTCTTTTCTTGTCTTCTTTTACAAAGAATTTTTAAAAATTATTCATTTCTTTCCCCACTATCAGCTTGGCATTACACACTCTTATTTTGTTTCAATGGTAAACTAGAGTTAGCCTTATATCATTAAAGATTAATGTTAAAAAATCTGAATCCTTAACTCCATTTGCTCCCCTCTTAACTTATGTGCTACTATTATGTTATATTTTGACTCATATATTATACATTACCAACCATTTCGTTGTCCATTGCTGTTTCATGCAGTCATTTTCCGTTTAGATTTACCCCACATCTATCCTTTTCTTTGCTTTAATTTTGCCTACACATCTGTCTTCAGAACTGGGATAATTCTTCTGACAAGAAATCTTCTCTATCCTATTGTCAAAAAAGACATTCTATTTTTATCAAGAGCTTCATGGGTATAACCCTCACATTTAGGTCTAGGATGTGTGGTATGAGGTTCCATAAGGGTATTCAGTTGCTTTAGCATTATTTATTAAATTATGTTGGAATTTTGTAAAAAAGTCAATGATGGTATACATGTGACTAATTCTGGACTTTGCTTTGCTTCATTGATCTATTTTTTCATGTGTAAAGCAAAACTAATCACTTTATAGTAAGTCTGAAAATATGGTCATATTAGTTCTCAACTTTGTTTTTCTTCAAGCTTTTTTTGCTTATTCTAGGCTTTTTGTGTTTCCATATAAATTATGGAATCTGCTTGAGCTATCCATTTAAAAGTTCTGCTGGCATATATATCAATATATCTAGTCTTCTATGTGTCTATCTATCTATCTGGATCTAGCTCTTCCTGAGAGACTGTCCAAATCTATTTTTCATCTTCTTATCTTCTCAGTTGCCTCCTCTGGAACTGGAAGACAACTCTAAGAAAAGGGCAGCTCCCAGTTCCGGACTTATCTCTATGTGCTTTCTTCTTCTCCCAAACATTGGCCCCTATACATCTTCAATGCCTTGTCAGCTTTCTCATGTTATTAAGCAGATCATTTAACAATATTTTCACCAGGCTTTCTCACTGCTGTCAGTGAGAAGATTGATTTGGTTTCCTAGTCCCAACATTACTGGAAGTGGAAATCTCACCTAGGATTTTCATTTTCCGTCTTCCATTCACTAGGTTGCTTCTGATTCCTCCAGGGTTGAAGAAGGGGTGGACAGATATCAGAAGTAAAAGGTAGTAAATGTTTCAGTAGACTGGCACCAATATAATTGGATGGATATTGGTTTCGCCTGTCAGATGCCAGAGTTAAAAATGATCTCTTTCCTTCTTGAGCACTGTAGTGGGACTTGCACCTTGATTCAGGCAACACTCTTCAGCTAATAATGTATGACCCCCTTCTGCATCCAAAAGATTACTTTAGGATTTTTCTGCTGAGGTTGCCAGGCTCCTTATAAGAAGGCAGCTGCAGGGAGATCTTTTTCAAAACAATTCCAGGCTAAAATTCCTATTTCACATTCCACATCTGATCTCTAAAAAAACCCATTACTCTTTGACCCTATCAGGAGGATACACTTCCACACACCCCTCAGCTCCTTTGCCATGGAGGGTACTAGCCAGCTTCTATCCTAGGAACTTCCTTTTTTTCATGAATGAATCAAATATAAGTCTCTGTGGCCCTATACCCGAGAGATCCACAGAAAGCTCTTTAAATTATCTTCACAAATTCTCTCTTACTGTGCTTAAAGTGAGGGGAAAGAACTTCCATTTATCCCTTGGCATGGGTGGGCCTCATAGCACAATAGTTCTCAGAGAAACCCTCAATTTCCAGCAACTCCAAGCCACTTCACTTTTCACCATTTTATACCTGAATGGGGGTGAGGAGCTCAGAATAACAAAACTACTTGATACCATCTTCTTTGAAGTCTGGCAAAAGAAGTCAACTTCTCATTTTGGAATTTGGGATTAGTTGACTCCTATTGCTTGAAGTCTTAGCCCAAATGTAGACATATCAAGCCCCAATTTAATAGTGCCTGTTACAGGCATAATGAATGAGGAGAATTAACTTTTATAGATTACTACTGTACGGGGGGGTGCCTGGATGATTCAGTCATTAACTGTCTGCCTTCAGCTCAGGTCATGATCCCAGGGTCCTGGGATCAAGCCCCTGCATTGGGCTCCCTGCTCAGCGGGAAGCCTGCTTCTCCCTCTGCCCCTCCCCCTGCTTGTGTTCCCTCTCTCTCTGTCTCTCTGTCAAATAAATAAATAAAATCTTAAAAAAAAAAGATTACTACTGTACACTTACTCTATGCCAGTTCCTATTCTAGGTAGTTCATACATATTTTCTGATATATTGCTTACAGCTTTGTAAAGCTACACTAATGGTTGGTTGAAAATTCATATTAGATTAGTATGTATTTCTATCTTAAAGTTGGATAAAAGAATTAAGACATAAATATGGAAAAAATGTAAAATTAAGAAACATGGTAAATTAAGAAAATGTGTTTTATATATTTGACTAAGAAATAACATATATTTCAAAACTTCTTCAAACTTTTCCTTAAGCCAAAAGTGAATTTTCTGCCTACAATATAGTCTGTTGCATAATGGGCAAATAGAGTAAATAGTATTTGTCTTTGTCTTTATTTCCTGTGTTCATGCAATCATGGTGCCCCATTTTATTTACTTTTCATTTCCATTCCCATGAGCTCATTGGTTTGATTGCTCATTACCACATTCTGCAACCACTTCTTGGTTAATTTTGCAGTTCCAGTATCATCTTCATTCAATTGTCCCTGAACACTGCTACACAACTAATTTTTGTAGCATGCTGTTTTCATCATATCACTCCTTAATCTGAAAAATGTACCAAGATACCCTACTATTAGGTGTATCTCCTGGGAGAGGTAATTAAGGATGAATCCACTAATTCTTTTTTTTAAAGATTTTTTAAAAATTTATTTGAAAGAGAGAGAAAGAGAAGAGTGCATGACTTGAGACAGGGAGAGGGAGAAGCAGGCTCCCAGCTAAGCAGGGAGCCTGATGTGGGACTCTTTCCCAGGACCCTGAGATCATGACCTGAGCCGAAGGCAGATGCTTAACCAACTGAACCACCCAGGTGCCCCAAATCCACTAATTCTTGACTAGCTATTTGTGTAAGTGAATGATAACACAGTTAGAAATGCAAGGATAATACAATAAAGAGCAAGAAAACGTATTTTATTCTTAATTTTTAGCTGAAGTCTTGGGTTCCAGTCCCAATCTCATTCTACTCTAATGTAGTTTTGTTCGAGTTAGCCTGGACTACCTCAAATCTAATCAGTATTTCTCTTGGGCTCTACTAGTCCCTTCCCAGTTTTCTAAGAACAGAAGTGGTTACTCTGAATAGAAACCAACCCATAGGCTGCCTACAATTCCACAAGAATTACACGACACAGAAGTGTAAGAGAAAGATTTGGGGAATTTTCTTTACAATTCCTTTACTACCCCCACCAAAAGCTTTAGACCTAGCAGAGGCTTATGTTTCTCTGAGCTCTCCCTGAAGGTCAGAACATTCATTAATACTTGTTATCTACCACAACAAATTCACAATTTTCATTGTACTAGGAGCATACCATGCTCAACCCAACAACATTTGCTTATAACTGAGTAACAGAAATATAAGCAGAGTGCAGAAGAAATTAAGAAGGATTCATAAATATCTAGGAAATGGCTTTATTGATTGGTTCACCATCCATTCATTCATTCAATAAACATATTGGGCTGGAGCATAAGTTTTACCTTTCAATTTTGGCAGAACTGTTTTTCCAATAGGTATACATTATAGGGCCTAGTAGAAATAAAGGGCATGCTGTGCCCATATCTGGAAAGAGAGCCTACCAAAGAAAAACCTCTTCAGACAATAAAGACTCAATGTGCCTAATTCATTAACTTATTCATTCATTCAATATTTTGGGAACTTATTTTGAATGTCAAGGCGCATCTGGTTTTGAACAGTGAACAAGGTATGGCATCTGCCCTCCTACTGTTAACAATCCAATGACAGCTGATGGGTCAGTGACAAGAAGGAAGCCATCTGACAAAATGGCAGAGGAGAAACAAGAGAACAGAAAGCAAAAGGAAACAGGTATTTCAGAAGAATGTGACATTTGAAATTGAACTTTAAAGGATGAATAGATTGGGATTAGTTGGGAGTAGGGGAAAAGGGCACTGAATGATGTCATATAAATGCATCATGGATGTATCATAGACCAATAATAAACTGGAAATTTACATTTTGATTCCAGTAAGATTTTTATTACAGAATTTTTTTTTAACTTTAGAGAAAAGTTAGGAAAGAAAAATACCTCAAATGCCTGGCTAATGGCTTCAAAATAAAAATGATCTGAAACAGAGTAGAAAGCCAAAAGAGGAATACTGAGAAGGAATGGGGTACATTATCAATAAAATTCTCTGATTTAAATTATGATTTGGGACATCTTTGATTGCTGCAATGGTATTGTACCTGGCTTTTAAAAAAAAATCCCAGTTAGATCCACACAGTAAACAAGCTTCCTTCCACCAGCACAACCTTGATGATAAGCCAATTCCTTGCCTTTGTAGAGAACTTAAAGGTCACAGGAGTCTTACCTTGCACAGGGAAGTTAAAGAAAATTACACAGGACTTAGTGGCAAAGGCAAGGAAGCGAGATATAATTAAGTGTTGCGTCCCACCATACGAGACTGAATAAATTGAAATATCGCAGAAGGGAAAGATTTTGTAGAGCTTCTTTAAAACCATTTTCTTTCCACAATCACTGTGTGAAGCTAAGCTTTAAATTTTCCCTCCACTATTTATAATGAAAGAACTGCTAGAGCATGTTGGTAGCAATAAATCTTTGAGATCATTAAAAGCACACATTTTTATTAATCAAATAATTTGTAAAAAAAAAAATGGTCTCTGAGGATTTGGAATTTTCCACTTTCCAAGTCCTTACCATGTTCAAATAAGAATGGAAAAACACAGTTTCATTAAGAACCTCTTCACAGGGACAATGCATTCTCATTCAAAATCTATAAAGTTGGGCTTCTCTCATTTGAAGCTAATTTTTGTTAATTATAATTGAACAAAGATTTATTGAGCTTTCAGTATATGTAAGGACTATATCAAATGCTAAGGATAAAGCAGTGAAAACAAACATAAAACACACCTATATCTTGTTTTTGTGACAAAAACAGTCTTGTGAATAATGTCTCAGAAACAGGATGTTTTCAAAACTGTTTCAAGCATAAGATTTATTGTCTTTCAACGTGCAGTAGTTTTTTACCAAAATTAGAGAAATGAGCTCTCTTTGCCTTCAAGATACTGACTTAAATTTTTGACAATCTGATGGATATAAATTGAATAGCACTGGGTTTATAATTTGCATATACCTAATAAGAGATGGAGATTTTCATATATTTATTAATCATTTGTACTCTTTCTGTGAAATGTCTGTTTGTCCATATGTTTATTGAGTTGTTAATTTTTTTCTTTTTGATATTTAGGAATTCTTTATTATTGATAGCAATCCTTAGTTATCAGTTATGTTCTTGTGTATTATTATACACAAAAGGCTAGAAGGCTTGATTTTGCCTATGTCCCTTAGTAGATCCACCCTCAAAAAATGTTAGCCTAAGCTGCTCTCACCTTTACATGCTCAAAATCAGGCTTTCCCCCACTCCCCAAATTTCTTGTCATGAATTTGCACCTACGATGAAGGGACATTCATCCCATCCTGGAGATCCTAATAATATTTCTTTTTTTTAAAAAAAGATTTATTTATTTATTTGAGAGAGACACAACATGTGCCTACAAGTGCACAGAGGGAGGGCAGAGGGAAGGGCAAAGGGAGAGGGAGAAAATCTCAAGCAGTCTCTCTACTGAGAGTGGAGACCAACATAGGGCTCCATCGCAGAACCCCAAGATCGTGACCTGAGCTGAAACCAAAGTCCAATGCTTAACTGACTGAGCTACCCAAGCACCTCACTTAATAATATTTCACATATATCATTACATTGATATATCCCGAACACTTAGAGGAGTGTCTGACACACTGTGGTTACTTAATAATGAATAAACAATGAATGGCAATGACTGTCCAGGATCTACATCTCCCAATGTTGGGGCTACTTTATTATTCATTCATACAATAAATATATGCTCAGTATTTACTTGTAATAAGTAATTAAGATACTATAAAGGTTAACTTAAAAATGTCTTCAAAGTCTTGTGGAGGAAATAATACATTAGAAATTACTGCTTTCTGATTTTCCTGCACTAAAATTTTGCCAGGCAGCCAAGGTTTTCAGATATAGTATGCCTTAGAATTCCCTCTCATTATTCACTCCTCATGCATTAGGACCTGGTGTTTAAAACTGTGTTGCTCTTTTCCTAAAAATCTATGTTCTGATACCATATACTTTGGGCACCACACCTTGCTTGAAAATTGAACTTCGGGGGTGCCTGGGTGGCTCAGTCGTTAAGCGGCTGCCTTCGGCTCAGGTCATGATCCCAGGGTCTTGGGATTGAGCCCCGCATCTGGCTGCTTGCTCAGCGGGAAGCCTGCTTCTCCTTCTCCCACTCCCCCTGTTTGTGTTCCCTCTCTCACTGCCTCTCTCTCTGTCAAATAAATAAATAAAATCTTTAAAAAAGAAATTGAACTTTGTATTAATACTTATAGAATAAGCAGTGTCTCCCTGCCACATAATTAACGTATGCTGCAATAAAACTCATTCTAAACTTCATACACAGTGAAAACAGCTATTTTTAAAGTTAATTTTCTTACTATCACCTAAGAAATCTTAAGGAAGATATATTTTCTTAGACATTGAAAACTCTAAGAAGTTAGAAACCAGATTAGTACATTTGATACATATTATGAAAGTCTAAATATTTTAGTCAGTCATAATTTATTCAATATAAAATTAAACCATAACAGGACAAATGTCCATATTCAGCTTTACTATTCAGGATTATGAGGTTATATCTTTCAACAATGATCTATCAGCATTCTAGTATATGAAGAAAATTTTCTCTTATTCCCCTTATCAGCCTCTTCCTCTCTGTTTCATCATTTCTGATTAACTGTACTTTTACATATAATTTTATCCTGTGATTAATGTCCCATTAGAATGATCATACTTGAAGGAAAAGCAGCTGGTTTATTGCATTATCTTGTCTAAAGAGGAGACACTAGATCACAGGAAATTGGTGCCTATCAGCTGAATCAGATAAATATTAAGGATCATATTTCCAAGTTTCTCAAAAGGTTTCAGTCATTCTACGTTTTTACATAAAGCTGTTGGATTCTTAGGGAAGGTGGTAACTGGCTCAAAAGTTTGAATCTCTATTGCTTATAACCATCAATTTAAAAAAAAAGTTACAATACTAGTTTAACGCTTTAATACAGCTTAAGGTTACCAGATGACTTCACTCCTGAAACCTTCGAGAAGCCTCTGAAAAATCAAAACCATCTATGACTGCTAACATCTAGCACGTCACAAAAGGTGGCAACTTTAGTCAGGGCTTGCTTCTCTTTATTCCTTATAAACTTACTACTAAATATTTGCCACTGACTAACGTAAAATGTGTAGTTACCCCCTCTCTGCCCAGTTAACTTCCTTCCTCATTCTTTATCTAGAAAGGATGTGCTTCCGTTTATTTCAGGGGCAAAACTAGTATTCCCAGAACACAAGCATTCCCTATCTGTCACTAGTTTTGTGCACAACAGGAATTTTGTTATCACTTCACGTTTAAGAAAGACCCCTGGACACCCATAAGTTTGTATTTAACTCTCTGAAAATAAATTATATATGATGATTTGTAAAAATGTATTTAAATGTTCATTTAACCAGCCTATTTCTAAAATCCTAGGAAATGTTTACTGATGAGGAAATTAAAAGAATTAAAACTGCCAGCAATTAATTAAAACACACACATATACATATGTGCACTCTTTCTCTCACATACACACACACTTTTTATATTAGAATAATGCCTGAATAAATGAAAATGTAAATAAGGAGCCATATTGCTTTGCATGTATAGTTTATCTTAATGGTAATGCTTTAGTCCTTAATTCCCAAGCTAATGGAAGGGAGCCATGTATATATTTTGCAAGATTTACAAACCCATATAATAATATACCTTATGTTCATGTGTCATTTCATATTATATCCCTCATGATCACAATAAAGTTCATGAGAAATTTTGTAATCTCATATATTATCTATGTTTACAACTGAGGAAGCTAAGACTCAGACAACTTAATAGATTTGCCTACAGCCACAAAGCTAGAGTGTCAGGAGTGAGACTCATTCCTGGTCTTCTGCCCAGAGTCTGGTACTACTTATTCCCTAAAGGCTGCCTCATGTTCCCAGTGAACAGCAGCTTCTCAGACATCATCCTAGAACCTACACATGGTACAGAACTTGAGCAAGTTACCAAAATATGTTTTTTTTAAGATTTTATTTATTTATTTGAGAGACAGGGAGAAAGAGAGGGAGATGGAGCACGAGCAGGGGGAGGGGCAGAGGGTGAAGCAGGCTCCCTGATGAGCAGGGACCAGATGTGGGGCTCAATCCCAGGCCCCTGGGATCATGACCTGAGCTGAAGGCAGATGCTTAACAGGATAAGCCACCCAGATGCCCCAAGAATATGTTTTTAAATGAGTGAGAGAGAAGATGCTACATAGTATAGTAAAGAAAATGAGCTTTGAACTTTATCAACACTTGATGCACATCCTATCTCCTAGACTTGCCAATTCTGGGACCTTGGACAAATTACTCAACTTTTCTGTATCACAGAAATTTCATGGAATTATTGTGAGTAGTAAGGTACCTGGCTCATCAGTTACTAAATGGCAGTTGTAAAACGAGCTAAATACCCCAGCCGAGGTGGAAAGTCTGGCTCATCATCAAAATCTGCAGTAGAGCTTTGGAAGACCATAGATCTCTGGGCCCCAACCCAAACCTGTAGGACCTGAATCTCCATAGATAGAGCTTCTGGGAATATGTCTTTTTACAAGACATTAGGTGATTGTGATGAACAGCCAGACTTGGAAATCCTTGATTAATTCAGAGAATATAAACTTGTCTTTTTATTCTTGTTTTGGCATTGAAATATTGCTAGAAGATAGAGAATTAAATGGCTCCTATAAGACAGAAACCAGACCAAGTACTTGACAGGAATTTATCACAGCAACACAATGAGATAGAAATTATTTTTCCCAAATTAAAGTAAACCGACACTTCATGAATTTATAAATAGTGAAGCCAAAACTAGAACTTAAGTCTGTCTACATATTTTCACTCCACATATCATGTTTCTACATATTCATGTTGGCTGCAGTTATAACACATGTTGTCGCTGAAACTGCTCTCAAAAGTTAATGTGATTATAACAATGACGTACTTTTGAACCATAAAATTGTTGATTCTGATTAATGCCACATGAGGTGAATAGAGTGGAAATATACAGCATTGTGTAAATCGTTAGATTTTCTTTTTAAGGACCATGGTTGTTTACTTATTTCTCAAGATTGGGCTTCTGAATATAGATCATCTGCCTGAAGTGAATCATTTCTTCTAATGATATTTAGTATAGATGTAATTTTCAAGTGGAAGCTTCAACAACTTAACCCTTTTCAATAAAATCATATCTTATAGGCAGAGACAGGTCACCCACACAAACACAAAAATGTGTAGTAATTTACATGTAATTCATGTTGCAGAGTATCCACCATTTTTTGTAGAAAGTGTAACTTACAATGAGATATTTCTGATGTTAAATTTGAACATGATAGTTTAATGTCTATGTGGATAGAACTCACTTATCTAGAATAGCATAGTCATTTATCATTCATTCAATTATTTATGTCATCATTAGATGGAGTATACATATTATATTAAGAATACAATGATGACTAAAACCATCAAGGTCCTCCTTATGAAGCTTCCAGTCTAGGGGGAGGGACGGTTCTTACTCAAATAATCATACAAATAAGTGTTAAAATCTAACTTTGTGGTACCATAAAGAAAAGGTATAGAGTACATGAAGGGTATGATGGTGAATTTCATGTGTCAACTTGACTGGGCCACAGGATGCTCAGATATTCAATTAAATACAATTACTGTGTATGATATGAAGTTGTTTCTGGAAGAGATTGGCAGTTGAATTGGTACATGGAGTAAAGCAGATGGCTCTCCCCAGTGTGGGAGTATTTAATCTAGTGAGGGCCTATGTGTCCTATTGGTTCTGTTTTCTTGGAGAATGCCAACAAATATAAGGGGTTATAATTGGAAAATTTACCTGAGAAAGTGGCACTAAATGAGATTTAAAGGATCAATAAAATTCACCAGTTAAGAGGGGTAGGAATAATATGCCAGCCAAAGAGAAGAGTCTGTGTAAATGCTCATTTCTAACTAAAAACTAAAAAAAAGGTGAGTGTGAGTAACAGAGAGGAAGCTGATGTGGGAAGCAGGAGAGACCAGGTTATACAAACCTTGTAAGCTATGTGAAGAATTCTTTCTTTACCCTAAGGCCATCTACAAACATTGAAGAGTTTTAAGGAGATAAACTGTCAAATTTGTATTTGAAAAAGATCATTCTGGTTGCATAAGGGAACATAAACAAAGGAGACAAAAGGAAGGTATAAGTGAGAGGAAATTATGCCTTGAGCCACAATAGTGGGGGTGGATTTGGAACAAAAATTACACACACAAAAGGTATTTAGGAAGTAAAATCATAAAAGGAGGGTTTTCTAGCTAGATGGATCACACTATAATTCACTCACAAGGGGAACAAAGACAGGCAGATTTGATGATAGGGAGAGGGCAGAGGAGGTCTAAAGCATGAGTCCCATTTGGGATACACCAAGTTGGAGGTGGCATCATAACATTCAAGGGAAATCAGTACGCCTTCAGATATTCAAGTTGGGAGCTCAGAGAAGTCTGATTCAAAGATGTAAATATTTGAGAGGTTTGTAAATATTTGAGTGTAGGGAGTGAACAAAGGAGGGGGAAGGGAGGGTGTAGGATCACGTTTGGAGGAAGTACAAATTAGGAGAAGGGGGGATGAATTTAAAAAGATGAATGAGGAGGAACCCAGAAGGAGGAGAAAAGCCACATTTCAAAAGGGCAATTTGAAAGAATAAAAGATGGGAGTTCCTGGATGGCTCAGTCGGTTAAATGTCTGACTCTTTATTTTGGCTCAGGTCATGATCCCAGGGTCCTGACATCAAGCCCGTGTCAGACTCTGCGCTCGGAGGGGAGTCTGCTTGAGATTCTCTCTCTCCCTCTCTCTCCATCTCCCTCCACACCCCCCTCACCACTGCAAGCACGTGCGTGTTCATGTGTTCTCTCTCTCAAATAAATAAGTAAATCTAAAAAATAATAAAAGAGAAAAAGATCAACAGCAACCTGTACTGCTGAGAGATGAAGTATCATGAGGTCTCAAAAACGTGCAAACTTGATATGTTATTTTACTCCATCTTGCATAATATATGCCTCTTTTATTACTTTAAATATGTATATCCGTATATTTAATTTCCAAAATGTTTTATGGCTAATGAGGCATGTGAAACTTTTGTAAACAAAGGAATTTGGGGATCCTGAGAGGTACCAACTGAAATAGAAAGCCAGGCTTCCAGATTATACTTCTCAAATTAGACAATGAATTCTCTTACCAGGTAATAGTAACACATGCACAGAATCCTAGATTCCCTGAACTGTAAAATGTCATGTGGGATCAAGAGCATTTTGGAAAGAGATTTCAAAATTTCTCAGTGATAAGTACATTTGTTAGCTAAAAGTTAAGTGAGAGGTATAAAATTCAGGTAGATCATAAAAACAAAACCTATCTATTTGCAGTATGTAAAACACATATTTTTTACAAGAGCAATTAAGGAAGACTAAAAGTAAGAGAACCAGAGTGACATGGTGGGCAAATGCAAAGAAAAAGAAAGAATTGGTCAAAGTATTAATATCAGTCAAAACTGAATACAAGACAGAAAGCATTAAATGAGAAAAAGAAAACTTCATTATAACAAAGGCCAAGTAAAAACGAAGATTCATTTGTTTTGAAACTTTATACATGAAATAATAGTGTTGAAAGTTATAGAGCAAAATTAAAATAAATTTAATGCAAGGATCAATACATAGGAAATCACATTAAGAAATTTTAACTTGCCTTAAAACTGTAATAGTTTTCTAGGACTGCTGTAACAAAACACCACAACCTGAGTGACTTAAACAAGAGAAATGTATCATCTAAGAATTCTAGAGACTAAAAGTCTAAAATCCGGTGTCAGCAGCTTGTTCCTTAAACCTAGCTATAAGGGTGAATCTGTTCCATGCCTCTCTCCTAATTTCTGGTGGTTTGCCAGAAATCTTTTGGTGTTCTTAGCTTGTAGTAGTATACCTCCAATGTTCAAATGGCATTTTCCCTGTGTCTAAATTTCCCTCTTTGGTAAGGAGACAGTCATTCTGGATTTAGAGCCTTTTCTTAACTTCACCATTTGCAAAACTTGATTTGCAAATAAGGTCAAATACACAGGTACTGGAACTCAGAACTTCAACACCTTTGATAGGGGGTATAATTCAACCAATACCACTTAACCAATCTATGATAGGCTGAAGATATGTAGATACTATCTAATGTGACTAAAGAACAAGAATATATATAAAACATGACTTTTTCAAGTGGTAATGGAGTATTTATAAAAATTGACAAAACCTGGGGTGCCTGGGTACCTCAGGTCAGGTCATGATCTCCAGGTACTGGGATCGAGCCCCACGTCGGGGAGTCTGCTTGTTCCTCTCCCTCTGCCTCTCCCCCCGCCCCTGCTTGTGCTCTCTCTCTCATATGAATGAATAAGATCTTTAAAATAAATTATTTAAAAAAATTAACAAAAGCCAAGAGAAATGACAACATATGCCCTTAACTAGATTTGTATAAGAATGTTTTATAGTTGACTTAATAATAATGTCCCTAAATTGGAAATATGCAGATGTGCATTGATAGGAGAATGGTTAAAGAAATTTGGTATATTCCTATAATGGAAACTTCAAAGTAATAAAAAAGAAGAAATTATTAATACATGTGACAACATGAGTGAATCTCCAAAACATGCTCAGGGTAAAAAAGTCATATACAGGAGAGCACATAGTTTAATTCCATTTAGACAATAGGGAAACTAAACTGTGGGAGAAAAGTATCAGAATAATGGATGCTTCTAAGGGTGGGAGGTGGAAATTAACTGGGAAGAAGCATGAGGAAAGTTTCTAAGGGGATAGTAACATTCTATATCTTAACATGGTCTGCATCACACCAGGGTATCAATTTGTCAAACTTTAGGCAATGTACATTAAAACTTTTGAAATTTGTTATTGGTAAATTTTACCCCAAGAGGAAAAAAAGTCTCTGAATGAGGGCTGAACTCTAGTTAATGAAATGCATGCTGAAGTATTTAGAGATGGACTGATTTTTTAGAACTTACTTTGAAATGCATGGAAAAATAAGATGGATGGATGTATAGACAGATTTATAGATGAATAGATATGTGACAAAGTGAGTATATTAAAATGGTAGAATTTAGACAATGGGTCCTATGTAAAATTTGGCTAACTTCACTGCATATTTGAAAATTCTCATAATAAAATGTTAAAACATAGACAAAAATCAATAAATGATAAAGTTCAGTACTACTTATCATACATTCTCTAATCCAAAGGGAATATAATTAAAAATAATACCAACAGAACTTAAAAATTCCAAACTATTAACAAATATATTAAAATAAAAATTCTCAGAGTCAAACTTGGAGAATATCTAGACAATAGCAATAAAGTAACTATTATATATAAAAACTCTTGGCAAACAAGAGAAAGAACAAATTCTAATAAGTTAATATAAACAATCCAATAAATTTGAAAAAGACTATTAATAGCAAAAACATGAGGAAAGCAGAAGGAAGAAATCAACATGAAAAAGTCAGGAAATAATAACTAGATAAGAGCAAGGGAAAAAAATTAAATAACAAGCCCATGATCTACTTCTATAAACAAAAACTAATTAGCCAGTCAACCATTAGCTAGCATAGCTAATCAAAGGAAAAATCCCCCAAACAACAATAAAAAATCTAAATGAGAGAAAAAGTAACCACACTTATGTACTAGGAATTGAAATAATAAAAATTAAATACTTCATTCTACTAAAACATTTGAATATCTGAATTTTAAAAATCTGTTGGGTTCAGAAAATATAAACCATACTTGAAATTTAAAAAAATAGGAAATTCAGATTGTAATAGGAAAAAATGAGCAAGTGGTCAAAACCTTCTTCCTAAAACGGTTCCAAATAAACACAATTTCACAAATCACTCACATAATTTAAACAAATTAGCAGTTACTCAAATAAATAACCTCAGTAGTATTTTACTTATTCCAGAGAGGATAACAGAGAAAATAAGCTTCCTACTTTTCATGGACCAGGGCCTCTGGTTTTGTCAGTCAACACTGTAAGCTTCTGCATTGACTGAGGCATTCTATATTCACCAAGACAGCCACTTCCTCTATGGAAACCAGAAATGCCAGTCACTCATTTTCCCAGGCTCTTTTGCAGTTAGAGCTGGCATAAAACCTAGATTTTGGGGCACCTGTATGCCTCAGTTGGTTAAGCATCTGCCTTCAGCTCAGGTCATGATTGGGATCCAGCCCCACATCAGGCTCCCAGCTCAGTGGGGAGTCTGCTTCTCCCTCTACCCCCTTTCCCCACTCATGCTCTCTCTCACTCTCAAATAAATAAATAAAAATCCTTAAAATTAAAAAAAAAAATCCAGACTGACAATAAAACATTGGTAACAAAAGCTGGTAGAAGTATCTTTTAAAACTATAGATCTATCTCACATACAAGTATCAATGTTAATATAAAAATAATTTAATATAATCTAGCGGCTTATAAAAGGTATAATTCATCATGACTCAGAGGGGTTTTCCCAAAGATTTCTCAGTTAGGAAATCAGCTATAATTGATATAAGTAAAAGGTCAAAGGAAATAAACCATTTAATCATCGCTATAGATGCCAAAAAGACATGTGATAAAATTAAACATCCATTACTGATTCAAAACACAATCTTCATAAAATTTGAAGGATATATTTATTTAACATAATAAAATATATTTTTTTCAAACTCAAATCGCATCATACCTAACAGGGAAACTATATTCCCTAACATCAGGGACAAGATAAGCATGCCCACTACCTTAATTATTACCATAACTGTTGAAAAACTGGACAAAGTAATTAGGAAAAAGAAGAGGGGATCTTGGGTGCCTCAGTTGGTTAAAACATTGGACTCTTGATTTTGCTCAGGTCATGATCTCTGGGTCCTGGGATTGAGCCCCATGTTAGGCTCCGATCTCATTGAGAAGTCTGCTTCAGGATTCTCTCTCCCTCTGCCCCTTCCCTGGCTTTCTCTCACTCTCTCTAAAATAAATAAATAAATCTTAAAAAAAAGAAAAAAGGAGTTATAAAAATTGAAGAGCAAGTGATAAAATGTCATTTATTTCAGATGGTAAGTTTGTATGTCTATAAACTCAAGGGTATCAACTGATATTCAACTGTAAAAAAAATAACTAAGCTGGCTACAAACAAATTAATTTGCAAATATCATCAACGTCTTTCCTACAATGACTTTCTTTATAACCTATTAGGAAAATGTAGCGAAAGAAAATATTTGATTTACAATAGCAACAACAAAAGTATCTAGGAATAAACTTAAAAGTGTAGAATTATATAATGAAAACTATAGCCAAGGAAACATAAATAAAACCTTATAAATAAATAAACAAATAAGACAATTAAATTTCAATTTCCTTAAAATTGAAATTTTTTTTCCAAAAAAAAATTCTTTCAACCAATTGACGAATATTAGTATTTTTAATGTATTATATTCTGTGGCTTTCCAATTGTTTATCTAGGAAATGTTCCTACAGTTATATTCACATAGATGAAGAAAATATTTGTGATAGAATATTACCTGCAGCACTGTTTATAATATTAAAAGACTGGAAATGATATATTATTAAAATGATATAATATTAAAAGAGTGGAAATGATATAAAGTTTATAAATATGTAACTGACTAAAAACTGATCACAGATTGACCTGATGAAGTACCATGCAGCTACTCTGAAGGAAGTAAGAGGATGTACTAAAGAACTATTTCCAAGGCATATTTTGTGGTAATAAAAGTATGGTGCGAAACAGTGGGGACAGTGTTCTTATGTTTGATAAAAATAAAAAAGGGGGCACCTGGGTGGCACAGTTGTTAAGCATCTGCCTTCGGCTCAGGGCATGATCCTGGCGTTATAGGATCGAGCCCCACATCAGGCTCTTCTGCTATGAGCCTGCTTCTTCCTCTCCCATTCCCCCTGCTTGTGTTCCCTCTCTCGCTGGCTGTCTCTATCTCTGTCGAATAAATAAATAAAATCTTAAAAAAAAAAAAGGATACATAGATAAAAATAAAAATCAGGTAAGAATATAAAAAAATGAAGTGATGGTCTCCTGCTGAACTCCTGTTGGTTTATCAAAAATATTTGTCATGCTTTTAATCTTATCTATTAAAAGTATTTCTGACTTTTCCCCTCCCAAATGCTCTCAGAGTAGTTATATCATATTTAGAGTCTACATTTGTAATCATCTTTGCTGATTTTAGGCACTCTTTAAATTTAGGACTCTTCTAATTTCACCTTTACAAATTAATAAATAAATGTCTCAGCATTTCCTATTATATATAAACTGTATAGCTTTTCTTAATCATGCATTTTTATTTATTTATTTATTTATTTAATTTATTTTTTAAATGCACTCTTTTTTATCTTCCAGTTTGGTTATTTACTTCTAGTAGAGGTATTATAGGAATTGTTAAAGCTGAAATAACCTGTAGAAAGCATTTTCAATGTGAGGAGTCTGACCCATAGAGATTAAAAGCATTCTCAAAGATGTAGTGCTACCCCACACCAGAGGCTGCTAGAATGCCACATCTCTGACAGCAAGCAGTCAAGGGTTCTCTCCCGTACAAGTCTTTCAGTTAGATTCCATCTTGCATGAGTTTCCTCACCAGCTAGAAATAAATTGTGATTTGGTGAGAAGACAAATATTAATCATCTAGTAAAAATTTATTTTCAGAGATAATATGGTCTAAGTTATCACCCATTGTGTAGGTTATACCTGGGCTAACTAGGGTGATTTTTCCAGTGAGAATATAATATAATAATATAATATAATATAATATAATATAATATAATATAATATAATATAATATATAATATAAAACACTATCATGTCATAATATAAACATCCTGACAAAAATTAAGAAAATTGTTCTAGTAGGACTCTATTAAATAAATCCTTATGTAAATACTCTACTTTTTTTCCCTAAAAGAGTTTGTATTTCTGTTTAAATAGAATGCTTAAAAAATATATCTGTAAGGCTTTCTCTAAAAACAGGGCCCAAAGCTTATTTTATAATCAACAAAAAGAAGCTTGTGCCCTTGTCTCTTAGCACATGATAAAGAGCATAGACTCGGGTGTCACAGGGTTCTGGTTCAAAACCCAGTTCTGCCACTTAAAATATGTGTGACTTTAGACAAATGAGATGGCCGCTCTATGCCTCAGTGTCCTTATCTGTAAAATGTGTATGATAGTATTACCTATCTCTATGAGTTTTTCTAGACATTAAATGAGTTAATATAAGGAAGCTTATAAGAGGACCCATTAGACAGTAAGCCTAAGTAAAAGTTAGCTATCATTTGGCAGAGATGTGGCCATGTTCTTGACGTTGTGCAATAACCAGAGAGGTCTCTAGTGGTCCAGATTCTTCTTTTTTTTTTTTTAAGGGTAATTTTTTTTTCAAGATTTTATTTATTTATTTGACAGAGAAAGACAGCCAGCGAGAGAGGGAACACAAGCAGGGGGAGTGGGAGAGGAAGAAGCAGGCTTCCAGCGGAGGATCCCAGAACGCTGGGATCACGCCCTGAGCCGAAGGCAGACGCTTAACGACTGTGCCACCCAGGCGCCCCCAGATTCTTCTTTCTTTAATAAAGATTTATTGAGCACCTACTTGTTTCAATATACTTATCACCCTTGGGACAAATGTATCTCTCTGTGATGATAACTGATTTTGTAGTCTTCCTCATCTCCAATATATGTGTATTCTTTATCCTTACTCAGTACTCTTAGTTACATGGACTGAATTAATTCTTGAAGCCCTTATGATAAAATCGCTCAGCATTGTCTTGATTTCCTTTCTCACCCATGACTGTGAATTTGTGAAATAGCAAGCTTGGACTGGACATGTAGTTCTTCAGCAAGGAACAAAGAAAACCCATGACCACTACATTTCTCACTCCACAATCTTAAATCCTTTGGATCCTATTAACCAAAATAATTTTTAGAACACAGAAATTAAAATATGACAATAAAAATAAATAATATCTTATGTGTCCTTATACCAAAGTTGACTTACTGTGAAGATAACAAAGTTGAAGCTTCAGTGTCCCTCACTTGTATAGGCTCCTCCCAAGACACAGAGAGAAACCCCAAGTTTGTACAGTCTGGTTGTTGTCTACTTAAAAAAATATTTAAGGTTAGTCCCTACATGTGATAACTTGACATTCTCAGAAACCTCACCATTCACTACGAAAGAAATTTGATATTTTCCCACATTATATAACAATTCTAGAAAATTTACATGACATTATCAATAATGAGAATCATATGCACTGAGAATCAAATTTACATGACATTATCAATAATGAGAATCATATGCACTGTATTTAATACAGCAAGAGGAGATATCCTATAGGAAAGCCTGATGTAATCCCAAATCAGTATTTCATGGTATGAATTTCCTTGAATCTCTTCCATGCAAGACTCTAACTGGAAGTATTAGAAGCCACTTCCTTTTTTTTTTTTTTAAAGATTTTTTATTTATTTGACAGAGAGAGAGACAGCCAGCGAGAAAGGGAACACAAGCAGGGGGAATGGGAGAGGAAGAAGCAGGCTTCCAGTGGAGGAGCCTGATGTGGGGCTCAATCCCAGAACACCAGGATCACGCCCTGAGCCGAAGGCAGATGCTTAACGACTGAGCCACCCAGGCGCCCCTAGAAGCCACTTCTTAGAGAAGTTGCATCTGCCACATAGTCCCACGAATGCAGAGAGATGCTGAATACCAGGGACGTTAGAACACACGTATAGAGCGCCTCACCCATGGTTTGCATGCAAAAAGAGTAAGGCAGACTTCATCTGTGATGAACATTAATAATACCTTAATACAATACACATAAATATAAAATCACCTAAGGTTTAGAGTGTTGACTCTGTGCTAGGCACTATTCTAGCTGTTTTATGGGCATTATTGCATTTTTAGCCCCACTTACAGAGGAGAGAACTAAAGGACAGAGGAGTTATATATTCTTCAAAGGCCAGAAAACAAGGAATTAGCATCACCTAAATCTGGAGCCCACACTCTTAAGCATATAGGGTCCTGTTGCTAGGTACCTAATTTTGTAGAGTTGGAAAAACAAAGATGCAAATAATTCACTAGGTATGTGGCCTTAGTCCTCTCTGAGGTCCAGTATTATTACAAACAGAAAGCACTTTAAAATATGCATCCATTAGAGATATTGTGAAGATGAAATTATGCTCTATGCAATGCCTCACCTCAAATAGATATTCAATAAATGGTATAATAGGGGCTCCCTGTTGGCTCAGTCGGTAGAGCATGTGACTCTTGATCTTGGTGTCATGAGTTTAAACCCCACATTGGGCATGGAGCCTACTTAAAAATAAAGAAAGAGGGGCGCCTGGGTAGCACAGTCGTTAAGTGTCTGCCTTCGGCTCAGGGCATGATCCCGGCATTCCAGAATCGAGTCCCACATCGGGCTTCTCCGCTGGGAGCCTGCTTCTTCCTCTCCCTCTCCCCTGCTGTGTTCCCTCTCTCGCTGGCTGTCTCTCTGTCACATAAATAAATAAAATCTTTAAAAAAAAAAAGAAAGAAAGAAAGAAAGAAAGAAAGAAAGAAAAATAGTATAATGAAATTAATAATTACACAAGTGTTCATTAAAGCACTATGATCTTAACTTCTTTAAATTATTCTAAATTGCTGGAACACAATAAATATTTGATACTGTGTATTTTCCTCTATCAACAATTACTGGCCTAGAGAAGAGTGACAACTCCATGGCAATAATGTTTTAAGTATCTTCTATGAAACAATATGGAAGAAGGAATGATATTTTGTGACTTAAGTTGATAGCTTTCTTTGTCTTCTTACTATAAAGTTCAAAAACTTTGTATTAAAATGGCCACATATAGTGTGTTTTAATTGCTCATTTATTCATAATATAGTTCACCAGAGAACAAAGGTGTGTTATCTGCGTAAACAGACCCTCTCTGACCAATCTGTAGTTCTCAATCACTGAAACTTATTCGAGGTCTTCATGTACCTTACTTCAATTTGTAAATATATGCATTTCTTTCTTACTAGTTTACCTCCTGCCTTCCCTTCCATAATATAAGCAGGGCCTTTAATTTTGGTAATCAGTGATAATCAAATAGATGACTAAGTGAACATGCTTCCAAGAATAAATACAGAAGAGTAAAAGCCACACACAATCTCTTATTTGCCAAACGTCTATTGAGTAATTACAAAGCCAGAGATTTACAACCACCACCCTCCTCACCAGCATGTTTATTCATAAAAGCAGTCCTTTACTGATTGATTTGCTTGGTTTAAAACCAAGTTCTGAACTGTGACTCAGATAAAAAGCTTTGTATCTCCTATGCACAGAATACATCTCATAAGTATTTTGTGAAAATATATACAGCAATCAAAAAGAACAGATTGCATATAATGAAGAAATACAAAATAGATACAAGATTTAGCTTAATGTATTAAGATTACTTGAAATTAAATTTTGAGAATGGCTAATAAATGACTTAGTAAATATGAAATTCACCCATTTTGTCACTTTACCATTTTTGTTTTCCTAAATTATTTTTACATCACAAAAATTAGTAAGGAAGTTGGGGGTGGATATCTTCTTTAAATAGATTTTTTCCATTTGCTTCTAAAATAGATTACATGCATCACTTATAAGTGAAAACAGCAGATTACAGAGCAAGTTTTTGCTTAAATACCAAATAAAGAATGTAAATTTAAAAACAGTATTTGCAACTCTTCAAATAATACCAAAATGGAATCAAGTTAAACCGCAAAAAGGAAATGTTGTTCTGGACTGTTGAATGTCCTATCAGCCTATGATCATCTCTATAGAAGATAAAATTTTTTACAACACCCAACAGCCCAAGGATTGATCTGAGAAAAGTTCAAAGTATAAAATTAAAAAGATGAAAATGGAACAGTGGAAATGCAAAGGCATATAAAATGTCAATGGCAGGGCACAATAATAACCAGATTGCATTTGAAGTAAAGGATGTCAGAAAGCCTAAATGTATTGGATTTAGATACCTCCTGATAATTCAAAGAAGTCCACATATTTTATTTATCTTCATTACCAACTTATGAATAGAGGAAGAATTAAGGACCAACAAAGATTTGTCCAAGGTTGTAAGGCCAGTCTCTAAAATTAAATGCTTCTTTCATTAAACTGTGTTGGAAATAATGATGGGGTCATTGGTATAAAGAAGATTTCAATATTTTAGATCACATCAAATTAGACTGTGAAAATAAGAAATACATAATAAGAAGATGGAAGGAAGAAATGTAAATATACTGAAAAGAACTGCCTTGCATTAAGGATTAGAAGATAATATTATGAAAAATTATACGCTAACCAATTGGACAACCTAGAAGAAATGGATAAACTCCTAGAAATAGATAACCTCCCAAAACTGAATCAGGAAGAAATAGAAATTTGAACAAACCAATTACCAGCAATGAAATTCAATTAGTAATCAAAACAACTCCCAACAAACAAAATCCAGAACCAGATGGCTTCATGGGTGAATTCTACCAAACATTTAAAGAAGAGTTAATACCTATTCTCAAACTATCCCAAAAAATAGAAGAAGAAGGAAATCTTCCAGTTTTATTCTATGAGACTAGCATTATCCGGATACCGAAACCAGATAAAGACATTACAAAAAAGAGAATTACAGGCCAATACCTCTGATGAACATAGATACAAAAATCCTCAACAAAATATTAGCAAAGTGAATCCAACAATATATTAAAAAAACAAAACAAAACAAAACTTTCACCTCAATCAAGTGAAATATACTACTGTGATATACTACTATGTGGTTCAATATTTGCAAATCAACAAGAGAAAGAATAAAAACCATATGATCATTTTAATAGATGCAGAAAAAGCATTTGACAAAGTACAACATCTATTCATAATAAAAACCCTTGACAGGGGCGCCTGGGTGGCACAGCGGTTAAGCGTCTGCCTTCGGCTCAGGGCGTGATCCCGGCGTTATGGGATCGAGCCCCACATCAGGCTCTTCCTCTATAAGCCTGCTTCTTCCTCTCCCACTCCCCCTGCTTGTGTTCCCTCTCTCGCTGGCTGTCTCTATCTCTGTCGAATAAAGAAATTAAAAGAATCTTTTAAAAAAAAAAAAGAAAAAACCCTTGACAAAGTAGGTTTAGTGGGAACATACCTTAACACAATAAAGGCCATTTAGGAAAAACCCAGAGCTAACATATTCTCAATGGTGAAAAACTGAGACTATTTGGACTTCATCAAAATAAAGCTTCTGTACAGCAAAGGAAAAAAAAATCAATGAAACTAAATGGCAACCTATGGAATGGGAGAAGATATTTGCAAATGACATATCTGATAAATGGTTAGTATCCAATGTAAAGAACTTAACAAAAGTCAACACCCAAAAACCAAACAATCCAATTTAAAAATGGGCAGATGACCTGAATAGAGATTTTTCCAAAGAAGACATATGGATGTACCCCTATGTTTATTGCAGCATTATTTACAATAGCCAAGATATGGAAACAGCTCAAGTGTCCATCAATAGGTGAATGGATAAAGAAGGTGTTGTGTGTATATATTATTCAGCCATCAAAAAAGAATAAAATCTCTTGCCATTTACAACAAGATGGATGGGGCTAGAGGGTATAATGCTAAGTGAAATGTGTCAGAGAAAGACAAATACCATATGATTTCACCCATAAGTGGATTTTAAGAAACAAAACAGGAGCGCCTGTGTGGCTCAGTTGGTTAAGCATTTACCTTCTGCTCAGGGGGCAGCTTGCTTCTCCCTCTCCCTCAGCTGCTTCCCCTGCTTGTAATCTCTCACTCTCTCTCTGTCAAATAAATGAATACAATCTAAAAAAAAAAAAAGAAAAGAAAAGAAAAAAACAAAACAGAAAAAATAGACAACCAAAAAACAGACTCCTAACACTAGAGAACAAATGGTGGTTACCAGAGGGGAGGTGGGTGGGGGGATGGGTGAAATAGGTGAAAGGGATTAAGAGTACACTTATTGTGATGATCACTGAGTAATGTATAGAATTGTTAAATCATTATATTATACACCTGAAACTAATATAACACTGTATATTAATTATACTGGAATTTTAAAAATTCCAGTATATATGTGTATCAAATGAGTGGAACCATTCAAGTCCATTACCGTGAAAAATTATCCTTGTAGCCCAATAAAGATACAATTGCCCCCACCCCCTAAAAAAAGAAAAAGAAAAAGAAAAAGAATTGCCTACAAAGAAGAATAGAAGAATTTCTATGAAGAAAATTAGGCATTCTTGGTATCTAATAGAACACAATCAATTGTGTAACACTTTTGATATTTAATTTTTAAATAAATTTTTATTAAAATACTTATTCTTATCATAAAAGTAATATGCATTTGTTTAAAAAATATTTTTAAAAAAGCTTAGCAAAAAGATAAAAGTTAAAATTACCTTCAGTAGCACCACTAAGAGATAGTTACTTCTCAAATAAACATTAAGCGCTCACTGTCTACCATATATAACACTATTTCACAGACCTCTTCTCCCAAGATCTCCTTGACTCCCTGCTTACCAGGCATACTGGACTTCTTGTTGTTCCTTGAACATTTCTAACGGTGAACATTTTCTCTCCTTTACAGATATGTATGTAAAAATGTAAAAAGACTAACAGCTCTTGGAATATAGTGACAACTCAATACATGAACACTAACCATAGTATTTATTTATTTTATTACTAAATTAATTTTTCAAACAATGATTTCTTAATTTTATTTGCATTTCTTTGTTTCTTAGTGCAAACTATATTTTCTTATGATTACTAAGCAATTCTTTATTGAATTAGTTGATCGTGTCTTTTGCCCATATACCTATTGGGATGTTTAGATTTTTTTATTCATTTCTAAGTGTTCTCTATTTAATAAATATTACAATTATTTGACAAAATTTCCTTAGCATAATTTTCTTTTAATTTATTTTTTATTGTGGGCATTTAAAAAAAACATTAAGTATTTAAAATGAGTTTATCTAGTTAAAATTCTTTTCATATAACCTTTGTCTTTTTTTTTTTTAAAGATTTATTTATTTATTCAACAGAGATAGAGACAGCCAGCGAGAGAGGGAACACAAGCAGGGGGAGTGGGAGAGGAAGAAGTAGGCCCATAGCGGAGGAGCCTGATGTGGGGCTCGATCTCATAACGCCGGGATCACTCCCTGAGCCAAAGGCAGATGCTTAACCGCTGTGCCACCCAGGCGCCCCATATAACCTTTGTCTTGATCATCACATATTCTTATTCATTTGTTCAAAAAATATTTTGAGCACAGACCATGAATTGGGTACATGTATTAGGTGTTAGAGATATAGCAGTGAACTGAAGAGACAAGGCTGATACTCTTATGATGAGTATATTTGAGAGAGGAAGACAATAAGCAACTAAATAAATTTTAAAAATTAGGCTGTAAAAAGTACAATGAAGAAAAACAAGAAAATACAATGGAGAAGGTAACTGGGGGTAAAATATTTGAGCTGATAGCTGAGAATAAAAAAACCCAAAAACTCAGCCATGTAGAGGAAAACCACTCTGGGTAAATAACACCAAATGCAAAGGACTTTTTGTTTGGGCAACAAAAAGTTAGATGTGGTTAGGACACACAAAACCAGTGTGACTGGATCATAGTGAAGGAGAAAGAGTCTACAGGCCATTGTAAAGAGTATAGATTTTATTTCAAGAGTAATGAGGAGATGTGAGACTTAATAGATTGGACATGATGGTTATCATCATTTTTAAGACTATATGTTTAAAAACAAGGCATAGTAAAATCGATGCATGTTCAGCGCAAAAGCATATATGTAGCTATTGGAACTTACTTAGCAAGAAATCTATCGGTAGGGGAAACTCTAGGAGAAATTGATCAGGACTCTGTCTCAATAATGCCATCAAGGACCCAGGTTCTTCTTAACTTCCTTTCTTATATCATTGATACATATATTCACTTGTACAAGGCGCCCAAAGCAGTTCCAGGTATCACACAGCTAGATTACTCCCCCAACGTCTGCCATAACCATTGTATTTAAAAAACAGCCTTAAAAATGTAGATTCCCTTGATTTGGAAATTCCCTTGATTAGGAAATGACTACAAATGAAATAAAGGTCATCTCATTTTTAAAGTTGATTTCACAAAAGATTGATACACCCATTCATTCAATAAAAGATTTATTGATCACTAGTAGCACTGTCCTACACATTTGGAATATAACAGTGAAAAAAGCAGACAAACACCTATATTCGTAAACTTCATATACTTTGTGGGGTAGAAAGACAGTAAACAAAATATTCAAGTAAAATATGTAGCATGTGAGATGTTGATTAATGCTAGTAAATAATAACTCTGGGTGGATTGTAAGCCTGTCTAATTCCAATGGAGAATACGAAAGGAAAACAACTTTTTGTTGAGAATCAGGTTGGTTTTTAGTATGGTCAAACAAAAAGATCCAGTTGGAAAAGATTCGGATTCTATTACGAGGTACAGCTATAGCTTTAGAAGCAAGAAACGCTGAAGCTTCTGTTGAAGCAATTGGAAAGGAAGCAAACCTCGAAGATGAGAGAATAGATTTTCAACAAAGGGAAAAAGAGGCCTTTTGTGAATGCTATCTCAGAATAGGAAAGGAATGCAAGGAGCAACAAATTCTTCAGATATTTGCAAGGGAATCGTTGTCCCAAGGGTAGAGAGAGATCTTAGTTAAGAAATGAGCTCTGACATTATTCATCCTGCAACTTTCAACCCTGAAGATGTTTACCAATGATAATGAGTAATCAGTAAACAAATATGCATTGCTTCCAGCAAAACAGTCTTGCGGCTCCTGTGCTGGAGGATGTTTTTCTGTATCACTAAAAATGAAGTGAAACATCTGTGAGGAGAGTAGAATTAATATGTTAACAAATAAAAAAGAAAACAGCTAAAATCAAAAGCCCTTATTTATAGGCTGAGGTTCTTTTTTGTTTTAATTACTATACTTTAATTTTTAGAGCAGTTTAAGGTCACAGCAAAACTGTAGAGAAAGCACAGTTCCCATATACTCCCTGTCTACACACAGACGATCTCCTCCACTATCAACATCCCCCACCAGGATAGTACAGTTGTTACAACTGATGAACCTACATTGAGACATCCTTACCATCCAAAGTGCATGGCTCACATTAGGGTTCGTTTTGGTGTTGAAGGTTCTATGGATTTTGACAAATGTGTAATGAATGACACGTATCCAACACTGTAGTGCCTATAGAATAGTTTCACTGCCCTGAAAATCCTCCATGCTCTGCTTATTCATCCCTACCTCTCCCTTAACCCCTGGCAACCACTACTCTTTTACTGTTTCCATAATTTTGCCTTTTCCAGAATATCAGGTACTTGAAATCATACAGTATGTAACCTTTTCTCCATGTCTTTTCATGGCTTGATAGCCTACCTCTTTTTAGCGGTGAATCATATTTTATGGTCTGGAAGTACCATCCAGTTACTGAAGGACATCTTAATTACTTCCAAGTTTTGGCAATTATGAAGAAAGCTGCCATAAACAACTGCATTTAGCTTTTGTGTGGGCTTAACTGTTTAGCTCAGTTTGGCGAATACCAAGGAGTATGACTGCTGGATCATATGGTAAGGGTAGGTTTAGTTTTATAAGAAACTGTCAAACCGTCCTGCAAAGTGGCTCTACCATTTTGCCTTCCCACCAGCGATGTATGAGAGTTCCTGTGGCTCCAGATCCTTGCCAGTATTTGGTGTTGTCAGGATTCTAGATTTTAGCCATTCTAATACATGTGTATTACATGTATTACATGTATAATGTGTATTACATTCTAATACATTGCATTTCTCCGATGGCATATGATGTGGAACATCTTTTCACATGCTTATTTGCCATCCGAATATCTTCTTTGGTGAGGAATCTGTTCAGGTCTTTTACCCATATCTTGAACTTTTTTTTTTCCTTACTGTTGATTTTTAAGACTTCTTATTTTGGATAACAGTCCTTTATCAGATGTATCTTTTGGCAATTTTCTCCTAGTCTGTGGCTTTTCTTCTCATTCTCCCAACAGTGCCTTTTGATAAAGCAGATGTTTTTAATTTTAGTAAAGTCCAGATTATCAATTATTTCTGAGTTCATGGGTTATGCCATTAGTGTTGTATCTAAAAAGTCATTGACGTCCTAGAGGTCATCTAGATTTTCACTGACAGAAGTCATCTCGGTTTTCTGCTATATCTTCTTTATATCTATTTTTTATAGTTCTGCATTTTACTTTTAGCTCTATTTTGAGTTAGTTTTTGTGAAGGAAATTAAATCTGTCTGGAGTCTTTTTTCTTTCTTTCTTTCTTGCATGTGGATGTTTAGTTGTTCCAGCATCATTTGGTGAAAAGACTATCTTTTCTCTATTATGTTGCCATTGTTCCCTGTCAATGATTAGTCGACTCTATGGGGCTCTATTCTGGGCTCTCTATTCTATTCTGTTGATCTATTTGTCTATTCTTTCGCCAATATCACACTGCCTTGACTACTATAGCTATATAATAAGTTTTGAGGTCCAGTAGTGTTAGTCCTGTGACTTTGTCCTCTTTCAATATTGAGCTGGCTGGTCTGGGCCTTTTCCTTTCCACATAATTTTTACAATCAGTTTGTCTACATCCACAAAATAACTTTCTGGAATTTTGATTGGGGTTGCATTGAATCCACGGATCGAGTTAGGAAGAACTAACTACTTGACAATAGTAAGTCTTTCTATCCATGAACACAGAATATTCCTCTATTTATTGCTTTTCTTTGATTTCTTTCATCATAGTTTTGTAGTTTTCTTCATATTGATTTTGTACATATTTTGTTAGACCTTAGCCTTGCATATCTGGGATAAATTCCATTTGGTCATGGTATAACATTATATTATATGTTGTTGGACTTCCTTTGCTAATATTTTTTTGCAAACTTATACACCTATATTCATGAGAGATATTGGTTTGTAGTTTTACTTTTTTGTAATGTCTTTGTGTGGTTTGATGTTGGGGTAAAGTGGTCCTCACAGATTGAGTTAGGAAGTATTCACTCTGCTTTTGTCTCGTGGAAAAGATTGTGGAGAATATCTTCCTTAAACGTTCGGTAGAAATTATGAGTGAATCTATCTGGGTTTAGTGTTTTTTGCTTTGAAAGGTTATTAGTTATTGATTTAATTTCTTTAGTATATACAGCCCATTCATATAGTCTAACTCTTCTTGTGTGCATTTTGACAGGTGTGCCCGTCAAGGAATTGGTCCATTTCATCTAGGTTTTTTTTTTTTTTTAAAGATTTTATTTATTTATTTGACAGAGATAGAGACAGCCAGCGAGAGAGAACACAAGCAGGGGGAGTGGGAGAGGAAGAAGCAGGCTCATAGCGGAGAAGCCTGATGTGGGGCTCGATCCCACAACGTCGGGATCACACCCTGAGCCTAAGGCAGATGCTTAACCGCTGTGCCACACAGGTGCCCCATTTCATCTAGGTTTTTGAATTTGTGGTCATAGAGTCATACGTAGTATTCCTTTATTATCCTTTTAATGTCCATGGGATATGTGGTAATGTCCCCTTTTTCATTTCTAAAATCAGTAATTTGTGTCTTCTCTCTTTTTACTTAGGCTGGCTAGAGACATTGATTTGATTGATTCTTAAAACAACCAGCTTTTGGTTTCATTGACTTTCTCTGTTGATTTCAAATTTTCGATTTCATTGATTTCTGCTCTAATATACATTATTCCTTTTCTTCTGCTTACTTTAGATTTAATTTGCTCTTCTTTTTAGTTTCCTAAGGTAGAAACTTAGATTATTGATTTTAGATCTCCCTTCTTTTGTAATATTTGCAGTCAATGCTATATATTTCCCTTTAAGCGCTGCTTTTGCTGAATCTCACAAGTTTTAAATTGTATTTTCATCTTCATTTACTTCAAAATATTTTTAAATTTCTCTTGGTATTTCTCTTTTGACTCATGTGTTATTTAGAAGTATGTTGTGTAATCTCCAAGTATGTGGGGATTTTCCAGTTATCTGTTATTGATTTCTGGTTTAATTCCATTGTGGTGTGAGAGCATACATTGTATGATTTATATTGTTCTAAATTGTTAAGGTGTTTTTTAAAAAAAAATTATTTAAAAGAGAGAGACAGAGAACATGCACTAGAGAAAGCATGAGTGAGGGGAGGGACAGAGAGAGAGGGAGAAGCAGGCTCCCCACTGAGCCTGACCTGACCTGCTATGCAGGGCTCCATTCTGTGGGGATCATGACCTGAGCCAAAGGCAGATGCTTAACCAACTGAGCTCCCCAGGTACCCCTGTTAAGTGTTTCTTTATGGTCCAGAATACAGTCTATTTTTGTGTATTTTTCTTGTGACCGTGAGAGGAATGTGTATTCTGTTGTTATTGGATAAAGAAGTCTATAGATGTCAATTATATTCAGTTGAATGATGGTACTATTGAGTTCAGCTCTGCTCTTACCGATTTTCTATCTATTGGATGTCTGTTTTTGATAGAAGAGTGTTAAAGTTTCCAATTATAATAGTGGATTCATCTATTTCTCCTTGCGGTTCTGTCAATTTTTGCCTCATGTATTTTGATGCTGTGTAGTTAGGTGCATACACATTAAGGATTGTTATATCTTGATGTAGAATTTACTCCTTTAAATTATGTAATGTGCCTCTTCGCCCATGATAATTTTCGTTGCTCTGACGTCTGCTGTGCCTGAAATTCATACACTTACTACTGCGTTCTCTTCATTAGCATTATCATGCTATATCTTTCTCCATCCCTTTGCTTTTAGCCTATATGTGTGTCTTTATATTTAAGGTGGGTTTCTTGTAAAAATTATATAGTTTGGTCTTCTTTTTTGACATACCTTGATAATCTCTGTCTGTGTTGTTTAAAGTAATTATTGATGTAACTAGATTAATATCTACCATATTTGTTACTCTTACCTATTTGTTGCCTTTGTTTTGTGTTCCTATTTTTGTCTTCCACTCTTTTTTTCTGCTAGTTGTGATTTTAATTGAGACTTTCTATAAAATTCTGTTTCTTCCTCGTAACACATCAATTATACTTCTTAAAAAAATTTTTAGTGGTTGTCCTAGAATTTGCCATATACATTTATAACTAATCCAACTCCATTTTCAAATAACAATAAACTATTTCATAGATAGTACAAGTGTTTCATAATAACAAAATACTCCTAATTTCTCCCTCTCATCCCTTGTATCATTGCTGTCACTTATTTCACTTATACATAAGCTCTGATCTTCAATTATATTTTTGTTATTATTTTGAACAAACTGCTATCTGTTAGATCCATTAAGAACAAGAAAAATAAAAGTTTTTGTTTTACTCCCACTTACTCCTTCTCTAATACTCTTCCTTTCTCTATCTAGATCTCAGTTTCTGACTTAGCCTTTCCCTTTTCTCTGGAGAATATCTTTTAACATTTCTTGGAAGACTGACCTACTGGCCACAAATTCCATTCATTTTGTGTGAGAAATTTTTCCTTCTTGACTTTTGAAGGATAATTTCTCAGAGTATAGAATTCTAGGTTGGTGATTTTTTTGTTTGTTTCACACTTTAAATATTTTACTGCATTTCCTTCTTGTTTACATGGTTTCCAAGGAGAAGTAGAAAATAATTCTGAACTTTGTTCCTCTAAATGAAGGTGTTTCCTTTAGCTTCTTTCAAGAGTTTTTCTCTTTTATTTTCCTCAGTCTATGATATGTGTAGGTGTAGTTTGATTGGCACTTTTCTACTGGGTGTTCTCTGAGTTTCCTGGCTCTGTGGCATGGTGTCTGACATTAATTTTGGGAAAATATTCCCATTATGCATATGTTCCATTTTTAGCAGTTTTCTCACAGTTCTTGGATATTCTGGGGTCCTTTTTTCTAGTATTTTTTCTCCTTGCTTGTCAATTTTGAGAACTTCTATGACATACATATCCTCAAGCTCAGAGATTCTTTACTCAGCCATGTCTAGCCAACCAATAAGCCCATCAAAGGCATTCTTCATTTCTGTTGCAGTGTTTTTTGATCTCTAGCATTTCTTTTTGATTTTTTCTTGAAATTTCTTTCTCTCTGCTTATATTATCTGTTTCTTCATATTATCTACTTTTTTTATGAGCAACATTTGCATGTTCATCATAGTTGTTCAAATTAATAATCTGTCACTTCCAACATCACTATTATATATGAGTCTGGTTCAGATGCTTGTTCTGTCTCTTCAAACTGTTTTTTGCCTTTCAGCATGCCTCCTAATTTTTTATTGAGAGCTGGACATGGTGTGAGGGGTGAAAGGAACCCTGGTAAATAGGACCTTAGCAATGTGGTGGTGAGGTGTGAGGTGAGGAGAAGGCTTCTTTGACTAGGGCTCAGTATTTTAGTGAGCCTGTGCCCTTCATCTGAATGTCACTTTTCAGGCCCCCAGGACCTTAGGTGGGATGGATGGCCCAAGGGCTGGAGTTGAGTAATTGGATGGGAAGAAGGCTAGAGGAAGCTGAGTATTTCCTTTCCCCCAGGTTAGTTTCACTCTGATACAATCCCAAAAGTTTAGGTTCTGGCTCTGATGAAAGAATTTCTCTTGAATGCAGCCCTTACTGAAAAGAACAAAATGCTCTGGCATATTTCAAAATGGTTACTTTTTCTCTTTCCCTATCAATCTCTCAAGGGTCCTCAAGGGTTTGTTTTGTTTTGTTTTGTTTTTTTCCTTCTGATAGTCACTGGTAGAGCTTCAGGAAGTGAAACACAAAAGCATGGGCCCTGTCCCCTAGAGTTTTTAACTCTCAGACTTACCACATTGAGTACCCAGAATTTGTCAATTACACCTTAGTTTTCCAATCCTGGTACTGGTTTCCATGGAGGTTTCTGCTTATGAGTTTCTGCTCTGCTAAATTGTGTTTCTCTGCACGGCCTATCTCTCAGATTTTGGGGACAGCATTTTATCCTGTCACCTTATTGCTCTAAGAGATCAAAGAAGAATACTGAGCTTTCAGTTTATTAAGGTTTTGATTTGTTGTTAGGATGAAGTGGCAGCTTTCAAGCTCCTTATGTGCTGGAACAGAGACTGGAAGTCCTAATCCTGATATTGAATTGGTGAGTGTGTTCTCACAGTACCCACCCCTGTTCACCCTGCTCACACACCCCTGCGCTCCCTTGGTCCCTTTTGAGATTTCTACTTCTCACACAAGGACTGTGTTCAATCTACCTTGGCTCATCTGAGTACTTATGCTACGCAACCATGAAAAATGAAGGAAAAAAAATCTATCAAGGACTTGAGTTGTTTTGTTTTTGTTTTTAAAGATTTTATTTATTTATTTGACAGAGAGACAGCCAGTGAGAGAGGGAACACAGCAGGGGGAGTGTGAGGGGAAAAAGCAGGCTCCTAGCGGAGGAGCCTGATGTGGGGCTCGGTCCCATAACGCCAGGATCACGCCCTGAGCCGAAGGCAGACGCTTAACCGCTGTGCCACCCAGGAGCCCCAGGGACTTGAGTTATTTGACAAAAATAAAGGAGACCAACTTTTTATAGAACTCAGAAATGGATATTATCTGGTATTTCTTCATTGGTTTATGTAACAAGAATTTTTTTTTAATTAAAAAAATATGCCTTAGAGCCTTGAAACTTTTATATAGCTAGGAATGGGTGCACAACTAGGATTTACTAAAGGACTGAACTAGAGGTCTTTTGTAAGCAGCACTTCTGTCCTTCAAGGTACAGATATACTCTGTATATCTGTTAAAATGTCTCTGAAGAATAACCCTGATGCAGGATGGCAAAACTCTTTTTTTAGCCAGCATGCCATGAATGAAAAGACGTGGGGCAATCTCCACTCCCTCTGAATGAATCACTAAATCAACCAAAGTAGAAGGGAGGGAAATGGGAAGAAGCTCCATGCCCGAGACAGTGGATCAGAGCATTCTTGCATGTCTGAGTGGTGGAACCCTGCTCAACAAAAAGAAATGTCTCTCTCAAAAATCTTAGCTCATTTGGGGTGCGCCTGGGTGGTTCAGTCAGTTGAGCGACTGCCTTTGGCTCAGGTCATGATCCCAGGGTCCCGGGATCTAGCCCCACACAGAGCTGGCTCCTTGCTCAGCTGGGAGTCTGCTTCTCCCTCTCCTTCTGTCCCTATCTGTTCCCCGCCCCTCATGCTCTCTCTCTCTAATGGATAAATAAAATCTTAAAAAAATATATTAGCTCATTTGGAATTTGGGATATTAAGAGTCTTTATTTTTTATTTTAACTCATATAAATGGCTTATCACTTGAATTAATAAATAGTTCATTCCTTTTTCAGTATATTCATGAGTTAAATCTAAAATGAGCACTGCATATATAGACTTTTGTGAACATTATAACATCAGATACAAAATCTACCTAGCAGTCTTCACAGCATCATAAAGAAAAAGAAGTTGATAGAAATTCAAGCAGCAGAAGGGGGCAGTAAAACTCAACAGAATGCTCTGACGGATTTTTAATATGCTTTCTTATTTTTCCTTCATCAGAGAATTTCCCAACACATTTTAAACACTAATTTTTTTAAAAAGTCTGTACCGTAGATACATATATTTGTCCAAAATATACCAGAAACACTAAATGTATACAAAAATGAGAGCTATGATTTTACATAATCAAAACCTTATTTTTTACGGTGTGATGTATCAAGGCACAATAATCATAGTACTTACATAAAACAGGTTTAGTCCTTTGGATTTGGTTTGGGAGACTTAACATCCCCTCATGACCAGCATCCCCAAATGTACTGTCCATTCTATTTCATGGTCTCAGACTTGTCAAAATTATTTAATAAATCATATCATAATGGTTTTTTCTCAAGCCCATATTTGGACTTCCTTCCTAAAATTAGCCCATCCTTAAAGTGTTACTTTCTCTTTTCTGACTGTGTAAGTACATGGAAGTCTCTCCTCTCTACCATGTCATGGAATTACAGGTTCAACCAAGTAGTTTAACCAAAGAGATTTTTTTCATTGAATTTTCACTATGAGAGAGAGTTCAATTTCTTTACATTCCAAGTAGTCTAAATGTGATTATGGTCTACACACTGTTTTGTCCTCACCTTTGAATTCAGTCTGTCTACAAACAAGAAATGATACACAGTAAGTATACAATGAAGACCTGATAATGATGATGATGATGACGTCAACATGAATTCAGGATCGCAATGTAAAATTTGAGTACAGTACCAGAGTCAGAGTATGGAATCTTATGTGACACCTAAAAAAGCTCAAATGCGTGGTCCTAAATATCACTTTAAAATTTGAGTAGATATACCTACTCGTTTAAAAAAATTATGCTCTTAGTTAAAATTTCATGTAAGGCTTAGTACAATAAATGGGAGTGTCACAAATTGAATGATTAAATATGACTAGAGGAGAAAGGCTTCTTAGATGAGATGGAATTTTAGTCATTTGTGTCTCATGCAAAATCAGATAATGTGTACCTTCAGCAAAATGATTAGAAAAAAATAATTTCAAGTGAGTCTCTTTTTTTCTTTAAGACTTCTACAGGTTGAGGTATCTGGTGTAGTTTTCCCATTAGTGCTAAGAATGTATGGCTTAATTGAACTTTTTATTCTCCACTTCGATGCTGGTAACTCTTTGTCTCTCTCTCTTTTTCTTCTTTCTTTCTTCCTTCCTTTTCTTTCTTTCTCTTTCTTTCTTTTCTTTTTTCTTTCTTCTCTTTCTTCTTTCTCTTTTTTCTTTCTTCTTTTCTTTTCTCTTTTCTTTTCTTTCTTTAGCATTTCACCCTCACACCACCAAAAGATATTAAGTAAAGGCAAAGGATGATGAAATTAAAAATTGTCAAACTCATCCATCTTCCCCATCCATTCCACTCATTCCTCATCAAGCTATGTCTCAAAATGAGAATAGAAAATTTGCACTAATAAGCCCAGACAATTGAAAAGTAAATGCAATATTGTATTTTGATCCATTGTCATATTCATCATCTTGGAAAAGTGGCAGAAAAGGCAAACAAAACAAAACAAAAACAAAACCCCCAAACTTTAAAAACCTATTTTATTCTTCGTGTATCTCCTGTGACCAAAGTGGTGAAAACCGCGCAGCAGAGAATGAAATGCATTAAAGCAGATGTTTCGGACATTTAGCATCCCAACAGAATCTGGCCCTTTCCCTTCCCTTGTTCATCAGAGGAGAGGAAACGTTATAGTGGTAATTGTTCAAGCTCAGATGGGCTATTTACAGGATAGCTGCTAAGGAGCAGTATTAAGGAGAGGAATTCACATTTTACAGATACGTTCACTGACGATAGCTTTTAGTTCATTTGGCCAAATAAAGTGTAACGTATATGTGCTGCATATACACTAGGTTATGGGTCGTCACTAAAATCATGACATGTTTGAAATACATGACGTGTAAAACATCTTTCTTGGCCGGGTCTGTCCAGACTGTGACTCCTCGCCCCCCCCACCCCCCCAAAAGACCTGGGGATGAGACATGGGGACGGCCGCGCAGGGAGATTCCCTGCGCTCCGGGACCTCGGGTCGCTCGGATTCCGGGAGAGGAAGCATAGTATCCTCCCTCCCCGCAGTGGGATCCGCTGAGGCACCGGCTCTCCAAAGCTCCGGGTCAAAGACTGGGGAAAAAGGGAATCTGGAGCAAATCGCACTCCGGAGTTGAGGAACTGCGGGAGGAGAACCAGGAGATGGCAGCGGGGAGGGGGGCAATTCGCTTTACATCCGCCTTGGGGAAGCCGAGGGCAGCTTCCCAGGTTTCCGATTTTCTCATTTGCGTGGGTAAAAAATGCTGCCCCCACCCGGGTCTTACGCAATTATTTAAGTAGACAGGGGGAGGGGGAGAGTTGTGGGGGGGGTGGGTAAAAAAAGGCGGAAAGAAACAGTCATGCCGTCACGTGGGCTTAGTTTTCACGCATAAAAGGAAGGTTCTCCCCGTTAGCTTCCAGTTGTCAAACAACTTGCAGCGAGCGTCAGGATTACACTCGGAGACTTCGCACAGCGCCTGCTCCAGCTCCGCAGCCGTGAGCCCAAGTAAGGCAACGCCTCCGCTCGCCGGCGCTCCGCCCGCCGCCGAGATGCTTGCCCGCGCTCTGCTGCTCTGTGCCGCCCTGGCGCTCTGCCGTGCAGGTGGGTACCTGGCGCCCCGCAGCGGGGACTCCTCGGTTCCGTAATCCCCGCCGAGGTTCCGCTCTGACATCCCGGTTCCTCCCGGCACTTTGAACAGTCCCGGAAAGGAGACCAGAGCTTGGACCTTTTGAGTCCAAAAGAACGGGGTGGTTACCCCAGCTTTGCCACCAGCTTTGATCATCCTGAGCCGGTTACTTAACCGGTATGGGTCTCACTTTTCTCATGTGCTGAATAGGAATAGTGATACTAATTAGGAGATTGTCATTATGATAAGACAGGATCAATCAGTATATGTGAAATGTTTGTGTGCGGTGCCTACTGTTAGGGAATGGGAGTCATTATTTTAAATACTCTAGTTAGTTCTTTCCTGACTCAGGAAAGCCCTGGTTATTTTTTTTAAGATAAGCAAAATATTTTAACAATAAACTTTTTACACTGAAATTTCCTCTAAATTTGATTAACGTACTAGATACGTCCACTTTAGTTATGAAAGTGCTACTTCTCTGAGCTCTTTTTAAAAATGCTAATTTGAACATTAAAAAGTTACTAAAGAAAAAACTTAGCTACATCACTTCCCTGGTTGAATATTGTTACCTTTATTTAGAATAGGAAGTTAGTATTTTCATTATAATCATTCTGTGTCATAGGTTAAAAAAAATGTATTCCCATAACTACCTGTATATTTCTTGAATTTATCTATGTAAAATTGACCCATACTATGTAAAACGATTAAATGTTTAAATCAAGATTAAGAAAGTAAAGAATGACTTACTTACGGTCCTTACTTTTATTGTAGCAAATCCTTGCTGTTCCAACCCATGTCAAAACCAAGGTGTATGTATGAGCATAGGATTTGACCAGTATAAGTGTGACTGCACTCGAACAGGATTCTATGGCGAAAACTGTTCAACACGTAAGTTTGCTCTTGGGTGCCCTTATTTGGACTGGGGATACATGCAATTATCACTTTACACTTAAGTGTCTTAGAATGGGTCCTGTTAATCTTTCCCTCTTTTTTTTTTCTCTTTTTGCAGCTGAATTTCTGACAAGAATAAAATTATTCCTGAAACCCACTCCAAATACAGTGCACTACATACTTACCCACTTCAAGGGAGTCTGGAACATTGTCAATAACATTCCCTTCCTGAGAAATGCAATTATGAAATACGTGTTGACATGTAAGTACAAGTCTCTTTCTAAGGTTTTCAGTTTCCTCAAAGAAAAATGTTCTTTAAAAACGTGAGATTACTAAACCTAATTCCAAAATCTCTTTTCAACCTTGTCAAAATGACTTTATTTTTTTTTTTTAAGATTTTATTTATTTATTCGACAGAGATAGAGGGAACACAAGCAGGGGGAGTGGGAGAGGAAGAAGCAGGCTCATAGCAGAGGAGCCTGATGTGGGGCTCGATTCCATAACACCAGGATCACACCCTGAGCCGAAGGCAGACACTTAACCACTGTGCCACCCAGGCGCCCCTGTCAAAATGACTTTAAACAGACCTTTTTAGCTTGCCTTCTGTCTAAATGGCCCAAAATACCCCTCAGTCCCGTTCAGTTTGGAAAGTTCTGTCTCACGAACAGAATTCTACTTACATCCTGTACACCTCTTCTAAATTCACTGCTGTTGCCAATCTGTGAAGGAAGTGTGTCCAGTTTATTGAATGTCCATAGACCACAGAATTGCACGAAGTAAAATAATCTAGTTAATATGGATTTGGATCAGCAAGAAAATAATTTTATTACTAAAGTGAGTGTCTTGCCCAGACATTCCTTCATAGGCCTCTTAGGCAGAAGGTGGATGATTATTTGTAATTTTATGTAAAAGTATATATGCTGTATTAAAGATGCATTTTAATGAATCATTCTTTCCGTTTTTTTTGTTGTTGTTGTTGTTTTGTTTTTTTTAGTACAAGTGGCACTTAGACTTTGAAGTATAACTGTCTTACAATAGGTTATCTTTGACTGCTGGAATTAAATTCAGTCTTCGTGCCACTTTGCACATTTTACAATAAAAAGGAACATTGATGTAGGCACAAATAAAACCAATTTTTTTCCCCTTAACTTTCAGCGAGGTCACATTTGATTGAGAGTCCACCAACTTACAACGTGGACTATGGCTATAAAAGCTGGGAAGCCTTTTCTAATCTCTCCTACTATACCAGAGCTCTTCCCCCTGTGGCTGATGACTGTCCAACACCCATGGGTGTGAAAGGTGAGTGTGGGGAGGCAGTTAGAGATGTATTCACTGTAGTAGGGATTGGATTGCTACCTAGAAAATTCAGCCCTAAACTATCATTTGTTTGTTAATAAAAGCATATTGATTGCTTTCTTAAGGATATCTGTGGAGATTTTTTTTGAAAGTGAACCTGTGAACTATTCCATGAAAGTGAATGGACATTTTGGTTTAATGTCTTCACCGTTTTCAAATTGTTTCATTAAAACCAAATTAATACTAGTTAAACAAAATAGGTAAAAGTAATTCAGTAAGAAGGTATTTCCCCATATCTTAGAACTTCCATTTATATTATAATCCTGTCCACACTTGTATTTCTCCTGTAAGTGAAGAAGGCCCCATAGGAAATTGCTGTTTCCTTGAATTTGTAAATGAATTCTTATCTTCGCTTTCTCATTTTTCAGGCAAGAAAGAGCTTCCTGATTCAAAAGAGATTGTGGAAAAATTTCTTCTAAGAAGAAAGTTCATTCCTGATCCCCAGGGCACAAATATGATGTTTGCATTCTTTGCCCAGCACTTTACCCATCAATTTTTCAAGACAGATCATAAGCGAGGGCCAGCTTTCACCAAAGGACTGGGCCATGGGGTAAGATGGAGTTAAATTGAAATTATAGCAAAAATAACTGAGTGCTGTGTGTGTATTTGCTACACCAAATTCACCCTCTTGTTAAAAAATGCTCTGTCTTTAAAAACCTTAATGGAATTTCCATTTTTGATTCACTGGTTTAGTAAAAATACACATGCACACACACATACATATAGACAATATTTGTAATTTGGCTCTTATATTTTTTGTGTAAAATATTAGCACTGCAAAAAGTGGTGTCCTCAAAAACATATTTGTACCCTGATTATGCAGCTTTAAATATTATGAGATTTTTGCAGCATTATTATCCGTTGGAGTTCAATGACAGTTTCAATTTGCCAGTAAGAATTTTATATCAATAATATATTTTCTGATGCTTATTAAAAGAAATACCATATAGTTATAGTGAAGCATATTATATACTTTTAACTCCATACGAGATTCTAAATATCTTTCAACACAAGAAACATAGGTTTGTAATGTCAGTGGATAAACAAATTTAGTATTTTGTAGCTGTAAGAAAAATATGTTTTATCAAATTATTTGATATAGACACTTTATAGAACTTCAATAGCAACAAATTAAAATTTTTCCATAATCTTCTAGGTGGACTTAAACCATGTTTATGGGGAAACTTTGGATAGACAACATAAACTGCGCCTTTTCAAGGATGGAAAAATGAAATATCAGGTTTGTTCTATTTGAATATTAAGAATTCGTTTGATTCACAACTTACCCATATTTAAAAACTTCTACTGATTAAAATTTAACGTTTTTATTGCTGTTGTTTTTTAGGTCATTGATGGAGAGGTGTATCCTCCCACAGTCAAAGATACTCAGGTGGAGATGATCTACCCACCCCATGTTCCCGAACACCTACGGTTTGCCGTGGGCCAGGAAGTTTTCGGGCTGGTGCCTGGTCTGATGATGTATGCCACGATTTGGTTGCGGGAACATAACAGAGTGTGTGATGTGCTTAAACAGGAGCACCCAGAGTGGGATGATGAGCGGCTGTTCCAGACCAGCAGGCTCATACTGATCGGTAAGCAAGAAGAGAAAACACTTGAAACAGAAACAAAATCCTCTTCCGCAGAGAAAACTAACTTGTTACCTTTGCGATATATTTTAAGTAATTCTGGGAGAACGTGGTGAATGTAAAATCACTTGCTCCATATTAACTAAATCCTTGAGCATGATTGGTAATATTAATACCTTTTGTTCTGATGGTATAAAGGACAAAACAGAAGTGAAGGAATAGCGGATTAACAAAATTGCATTTCGGTTGCGTGGAAGTTGGTAATCAGAGAATTAATACTCCAATTTTATTTTGTGTAAATAGGAGAAACCATTAAGATTGTGATTGAAGACTATGTACAGCACTTGAGTGGTTATCACTTCAAGCTGAGGTTTGACCCGGAGCTGCTTTTCAACCAACAATTCCAGTACCAAAACCGTATTGCTGCTGAGTTTAACACACTCTACCACTGGCATCCCCTTCTACCTGACACCTTGCAAATAGATGACCAGGAGTACAATTTCCAACAGTTTGTCTACAACAACTCTATATTGCTGGAACATGGACTTACCCAGTTTGTGGAATCATTCAGCAGGCAAATTGCTGGCAGGGTAAGCCTTGTTACTGAAAAAGAAAACAAAGGACTACTCAGTAACTAGAATTTCTGCCACAAAATGATTTTTCTTAAACTTACTGAAAGTAATATTTTGCTAGTCAATTCTCTTGAAAAAACAAGTCTACCATTTTTTTGGAAAAGTCTAAACTTAAAAAAAGTCTAAACTTGTTTATCAAATAGCGATATGTAGTCCTAGCTTAAACATATTTTTAAAAACTTTCTATAATTAATCATCTAATCTGTAGATTATAGAAATAAATATTTCTAACTTGGATAGTTTAGGTCCCAGGTGGGAACATCAGTCTTATATACTCTGTACCCAAGGAATGAATGCTTTTAAAGTAGAAATCATCATAAAGATGCCTAAAAATCTTGTTCTACAATTTAATCGTTTTCCACAGGTTGCCGGTGGTAGGAATGTTCCAGCTGCAGTACAACAAGTAGCAAAGGCCTCAATCGACCAGAGCAGACAGATGAAATACCAGTCTCTTAATGAGTATCGCAAACGCTTTCGGCTGAAGCCCTATTCATCATTCGAAGAACTTACAGGTGAGAGAAATTTCTTTGAAGAATCAAAGGTCAAATGGAAACAGCAGAGAAGTTGAAAGGGACTTGAGAAAAGGGAAAAACTTTGGTTTTTTTTGTGCAGTGTTTTACATTGGTTGTATGTCTGTCTTTGTCACCTTCACAGGAGAGAAGGAAATGGCTGCGGGGTTAGAGGCCCTTTATGGTGATATTGATGCCATGGAGCTGTATCCTGCCCTCCTGGTAGAAAAGCCTCGTCCAGATGCCATCTTTGGTGAGACTATGGTAGAAATGGGAGCACCATTTTCCTTGAAAGGACTTATGGGTAATCCCATCTGTTCGCCTGACTACTGGAAGCCTAGCACTTTTGGTGGAGAAGTAGGCTTTAAAATCATCAACACTGCCTCAATTCAGTCTCTCATCTGCAATAACGTGAAGGGCTGTCCTTTTACTGCGTTCAGTGTTCAAGACCCACAGCTTACCAAAACAGTCACCATTAATGCAAGCTCTTCACACTCGGGACTAGACGACATCAATCCCACAGTCCTTCTAAAAGAACGGTCCACTGAACTGTAGAAGCCTGTTAATCATATTTATTTATTTATATGGACAATTTCTTTTAACTTAATTATTTAATATTTATGTTAAACTCCTTATGTTACTTAACATATTCTGTTAAGGAGAAAAGGGTCATACTTATGAAGATTTTCATGTCACTACTTTAAAGATGTCTTTTCTTCAGGTTAAAGGGGAAAACAGTTTTCATTCTGTTTTATAAATGAGTTTGACATCCTTTTACTTGAATCTCAGTTTATATTATTTATAATAAGAACAAAAGCGAAGATGTTTGGACATTTAAACGTGGCAAAATGCTGCAAGTTTTTTCCCACACTATCGGAATTTCTAGTGTATCTTCCATGTTGCATTAGAAGCAGCTACCTGCACACTGTTCCTCTTCCTCTAGCCACTGTGCTGGGAGGAACTCTCATTTTTTGATCAGTTCTTTTTTGTTTTCTTGGTTTTAATATCTGAGTTCATCTTTCTTTGGACTCCCTGTCTAAACTTTCTTATCTGAACTTTGCAAGTTTTCAGGAAAACCTCAACTCAGGACTACTAGTAATTTAGCTCCTCTTAAGAGGAATGAAAAAAAAAAAACCAGCCCTTAAAGGCCTCTACACAAAGGCATTTTAAGTGAAAGGAATAGAACTTTATAATTTTAGACTGTAACAGAAACAGCCTACAATGAGGCTAATGCCCTACAAAGAACTGTAGGGGGTTCTTGATAGAAGAAAGTTGTATTTGTATTCTAATGAAATGTCCTATCTCATTTAAAAGCAAAACCAAACAAATCCTGAATAGTTTCAGGAAGATAGTGTTTCTTTTCCACATCTCATTGTCAGCTGACATTTGCTGGTACTGTATACTACTTAATTTAATTTATTGAGGATTATTATTTATGTTTTGTTAGGACATTATTATAAACTAGTTTAAGCTGCAATCATTGATTTTTTTTTTTTTTTTTTACATTATGTGAGAATCAGTATATCTTCTTTGAGATATTACAAGGGAAATTATTAGATTTGTGAATAAATTGTCAGGAACCCAACTCTGGTATATTGAAATACGGAAAGTTGGAATTGAAGTATAGAAGATTTACCTTATACCAGCCCACAGAGAACATTGTGTCTTGTTAGCCTGGACTGACCTTTTATAAATATTTGAAGGACCTATGGAGCCTTCATTAATTTGTTTAGCTATAACTTATTGAGGAGACATGTGCAGAGCACTGGGTTTTAGTATTTAGTATTTAATATTTTTAAATCAAGCACTGATTACAGATAACATTGATATTTGTAAATAATTGAAAAAGCATGTCTTTTAGGTAGAGAAAGAAAATGAAATTTCATTAAAGGAAATAACTCAGGGGAATTTTTAAGATTTTTATGTTTAAAAAGTTTATAGTTAAGAAAGAAATAGTCAATATTAGAAGGGCTTATATAAAAAACTTTAAACATCACTGATTAAAAACAAAACACTTTTATTAACATTAACCTGCTGACTGAACCTGGGAATTCGGAATAAAATATGAATGTTTTGGTGCCTCAGAAAAATGTGTACTTAAATTAACATGTAAAATGTAAGTATTGAAACAAATGCCTGTTTATTTTTATACTATTTAAGAATGGAAAAATCTCTTCTAAAATAAATTTTGACTGTTTCCATATATCTTTGTCAAATGATGTATGATTTCTCTAAAGCGCTGTACCTCTACCATTGTTTTGTATTCTAAATTCTGGACTAGACTAGCCATTAATGAAATGATTCTTCCCTCACAGAGAGGCTTCCTAGAGGAAGAGGCTATCTCTGGTTCACTGCAACACTCTATTGGAAAATGAGTGCTTTGTGTTATAGGAGATAGCAACAAACTTGTTTTCATTGCCTAATCTGGAAGAAGGAAAAAACCAAGTACACAGAAGGCAAAGAATAAGATAAAATGGCTGAGGAGGTACAAAATTAAAAAGGAAGTTCAAAGAGTTAGGCAAACCATTGATACCTGGCTCACAGGCTTCCATTGTATTCCTAATTTTGATATTTAGGTAATAGCACCATCCACACAGACCACCTACCTAACATCCTTCCCTGCTTTTCTCTTCCTTGGCCTTCATTTCTGTGATGGCTTCTTCCATATTTCCTCTGACTATACATACCTTGATCTTATCGATTGCTATACCATTATCAAAATCGTGATTTCAAGCATCATTCATGACTCACCTTCTAACTCAACCTATCTTAATACTCACACTTTAACATGTGATTCTAGTTTCACTGAGCCTACTGATCCATTGACCTCTTCACTATTCATTACCCCATTTATCTCATTTCCTTACAATCACGCCTTCATTCCTTGTCTACTCTCTCCCTATTGTACCCAACTGGCACAACTTCTTTTCAGCCATCCTCCTAATGCTTCTTAGTAGCATTCAGCACAAATGTCTATAGTTTCTTTACTGAAAGATTGTTTTTTTCTTGGTTTCTTGGTTTGATACTCTCCTGGTCTTTATCCACCTTCATGGAGTGCTATTACTCAGATTTTAAAAAATCTTTTCATCCTCCATTGTATCTATAAATTGAAGTGTATTGATCTCCCTCTTTATCTGCCCTCTTCTAGGTTAATCCCATCCTTGAAACATTAATTATTGCTCCCAAACTTATTTCTCCAGAACTATCTCAATTGACAACTTACCCACTCAACTACATAAATTTAATGACTTATTTTACAACCTTTGCCCACTTCACACCATATACCCAAAATAATAATCACCCAAGGTTAAGGATGCCACCATCCCCTTGTTCTCAAGCAGAATCTCCTTCATGCCTATAGGCAATCACGCAGCAATCTTGTTGACTATAACCCACAAATTATGTACCTGTCACCTTTTCTCTAACTCCAATACTACCAACCTAGTTGATGCAATTATCTCTTAATTGGCTTTCCTTCTATTCTTGCCTCACTCCAAACCATTCTCCTTATAATGATGAGAGTGGTCACTTTCAACCATACATCAGATAATGTTCTTCTCCTGTTTGAAATCTTCCAATGGCTTCCTATTACACAATGGACAAACCTAAATTCCTTATCCTATCCTAGAGTGTCTCAGTGATCAGTCCCCTGCCTAACTATCTCATCTCATTTACCATAATTTCCTATCTTTGCTCACTCTGCTGCAGCCACATCTGATTTCTCCTGATTTGCTCACCAGCAGAGGTTCTCAAGCCCGTTGCCCCTGTTTCGAATGTTCCTTCTTCAGATTTCCATATGGCTGGTTCCTTCTCAACATCCAAATCTTGGCTCAAATTTTCCCTCTCAGAAAGGCCTTCTCCAACCATCTAAACGACCACCAACTACTAAAGCTCTTTCATCTTCTTTATGGCATTTATTTCTGTTATTATCTTGATTTGTATGTTTATTTGTTATCTGTGTCCCCTCGGTAGAATTTCATGTCTATGAAAGCAAGGACCTTGTTTGCATTATTCACTGCTCTCAGAACAGTGTCTGGTACTTAAAAAGGCATTATGAAATATCCAGTAAGTGAATAAGAATAAGCTTCATGAAAGAAGTAGAATATGTGGTGATTCTTGAAGAAAAAGTAAGATCTTGGAAGACAAAGATATCCACTCTGGAAAAATAGTTCGGCAGTTTCTTCTAAAACTAAAAATTCCCTTACCATGTATATTAGTTTTCTACTGATGCTATGACAAATTACCACAAACTTACTAGCTTCAAACAACACAAATTTATTATCTACAGTCCTGGAGGTTCAGAAGTAAGAAATAGATCTTAGAAGTTAAAATCAAGGTGTCAGCCAGGCTGTGTTTCTTCTGGAGGCTCTAAGGGAGAATCTGTCTCTTGCCTTTTCTGGCTTCTAGAGGCTACCTGCATTACTTGGCTCATGGTCCCTTTCTCTACCTTCAAAGCCAGCAGGGCAACATCTTCTAATATCTCTGACTCTGATCCTCTTGCCTCCCTCCCCAAGGACGTTTTTTTTTATTACTTTGGGCTCATGACGATAATCAGGAAAATCTCCCTTTCTCAAGATCCACTAATTTTTTTCACATATACAAAGTCCCTTGTGCCATGTAAGGCAACATATTGACAGGTTCTAGAGATTAGGGCATGGAAATCTTTGGAGGACCATTATTTTACCTACCACATGATACAATCCAGCAATTGTACTCTTGGGCATTTATCTCAGAAAAATAACCTATATCCATGTAAAGATCTGTATATGAAGGCTCATAGCAACTTGATTCATAATAGCACAAAACTGGAAATAATTCAAATATCCTTCAAATGTTAATGGTTAAATAAACGGTGGCAACCTATGGTATATCCATACCATGGAGTACTATGCAGCAAAACAAACACAACTAATCATACATGCAACAACTTGGATGGAACTTAAGGGAGTCATGCTGAGTGAAAAAAAAGCCAGTCTCTTAAAGTTACCTATTCTATGATTATATGTGTGTGTGTGTGTGTGTGTGTGTGTGTGTGTGTGTATAACATTCTTGAAATAATAACGAAACCATAAGGATAGAGAACAGATCTGTGGTTACCAAATTAGAAATTGCGGGGTAGCTATCTATAGCTATAAAGGAGTAGCATGAGGGAGACTTGTGCTGATTGAATTTTTTACAACTTGATTGAAGTGGTAGTTACACAAAGCTACAGATATGACATAATTGACTAGAACTATGCACACACACTCACACAAATGCATGTTTAAATGGTGAAATCTGAATAAGCTCTATGGATTGTACTAAGGTAAATTTCCTGATTTTCACATTGGACTATAATGTAAGATGCCAACTTCAGAGGAGGTGGTCTGAAGGTTGTATGGTACCTCCCTCTACATTTCTTTGCAACTTCCTGTGAATTTATAGTTATTTCAAAATAAAAAGTTTTTCTTAAAAGAAGGAAGAGATTCCATTCTTGGTGGCAAGAATAGGTTTATAGACCACTTTTGTATCATTTGATTTCCTTGACCCTTATCCACACTGCCACAATAGACTGTCCTAGAGAGGACACCCAACAAGCTGGGAAAATAAAAATTTCTCTCCAAAAAATTTAGAATTAGGATGGAGATTGAACCTGGGGTAGGCAAAGAATTTAAGATCCATCAAGTACTAACCCTAAAAGATAAAAACACTAATGAAGTTTAGTTCATAAAATTAGAAAAGTTGCTCATCAAAAGATGATGCTAGGAAAATGAATAGACATGCCACAGACTCAGAAAATGGTCATAACACACACATCTAACAAGGACTGGAATATAGAACATATAAATAACTCTAAACTGTAAAAATAGTAACAGTATAAAAAGCAAAAGACATAAGCAGAAACTTGCTGAGGAAGATATATAAATATCTAATAAGTACATGAAAATATGTTCAACATCATTAGTCATCAGGGACATGAAAATTAAAACCACAGTAAGATACTACTAGACACCTATTAGATTCATTAAAATTTAAAAGATTAACTGTAATGGTTAATTTTATGTGACAACTTGGCTAAGATATGGTACCCATTTGGTCAAACACCAGTCTAGATGTTGCTGTGAAAGAATTTTTAGATGTTATTAACATTGAAATCAATAGACTTTGAGTAAAGCATATCATTCTCTATACTATGGTGAACCTCATGCAATCAGTTGAAAGCCTTAAGAAGCAAAGACTGACATTTCACCAAAGAGAATTCTCCTTAAGACAGCAACATAGGAGCTCTACTTGAGTTTCCAGCCTGCCGCCCTGAAGAACTTAGACTTGACATCAACTTGTATCTGAATTTCTAGCCTGCTGGCCTGCCCTGCAGATTTCAGACATCCCAGCCTCCACAGTCCCTTAAAATCTCTGTCCCTCTCTCTCACTTATTTGTAAAACTGAACTCCTGATGTTCCCTCACTTTCCTTCTCAATTTTGCAAATAAGCAAAATCGAGAAAGAGAGAGAGAAATAGAACCAGTATGTATTATTGGTTCTGGAGAACTGCAACTAATACAGCAACAGTACCACATGACAAAATGGAATGCTATTTTTCAGTAAAAAGTAATGAACTACTGATACATTCAATAACATGGATGGATCTCAAAAACATGTGGGGGGGAAGGCACAAAGGAATACCTATTGTGTGACTCCAGTTATATAAAATTCTATAAGGAACTATCTAGAAAGAAAGTAATCAAGAATCATGGTTGAGGGAAGAGGGAGTATCCAGGATTACCTGGGAAGGTGAATAAATAACAAAGCTTTCTAAGGTAGTAGAGTAGTTTGAGTGACACAGGGATATCTGTCCTAAAAACTCATTGAACTGTCCACATAAGCATGTGCATTTTGAGGAATGTAAATTATACCCCAATAAAAAATGAAAATATGCTGGGACTGGATAGATAATTCCCAACAATACCTTTTTGGTCTACATTTATTTTCTACATATATTTGTTATCTATTATACTCATCATCTTATTGTAAATGCTATTTTTTATTCTGCATGACAATCCATGGAGAAAATATTGTTACTACCATTTTACTAAGGTGGAAACAGGCTTCGAACCATTACTCAAGTACCCACAGAGCTCAGATCTGTTTAATTTCAAAGCTCTTTCAACTATAAGGCACAGCGTGGACAAAATTGATCCTTTGTTAATATTTCGATAGTTACACAAATATTTCCCTGGCTGAGAAAAAGATCAGATTTTCACCTTGCATTCTTCTTTTCTTGAGAAATATTACAATTATGTAACTATATGACTGTATTAAAGATAACTGTATAAAGAGATGACATGACTTCCTTCAGTCACTGAAAACATCAGTTTTTAAAACTTTGTCTAACAAGAGACTAACCAACCCTCAAACCACTTCCTTTTATTTTGCCTTTAGAGATATGAAAAAGTAGCTAACAAGGGAAGTCAATGAAATGCAAATCTCATATTTGAATGCAGCTATTATCATATCTTTCAGTTTTCTTCTTATTAGGAGAAATAATGATATTTCTTTTCTCTCTCTCTCTCTGTTTGTTCCATTATTTAAATGTGACTACTTTGTATCCATTTACCTTCTCTAACACAATTTAATGAATTAAAACACATAACATACACACACACAGAATTATGTCCTCCATATCCACCTTCTTCCAAAAAGCTTAGCTCCATAACCTAAAGTGGGGTCCTATCTTTTCTCTATCCCTCCTCCTAAAAACATTGGACCAATATCTGTACTTTAAGTGTCCTGGTTATACTATACACTAAATATCAATTTGGGATTGGATTTGCTGATTTCCAGCTTATGTAGACTTTTTTCTTCTTAATGTGAAATGTTGGAACTATAGTATGTTAGACCTATAGCAAAGATTAGGTGGCATGTACATGGGCCACCCTACTCTTTATAAATGGAAATGTTCCTGGCATATCATAACCAATTCCTGTATATAGATTTAAGTATGCACATCACTTATATGAAGCAACTTATTTAATAATCACAACAATTAAATGAGTAAGGAAAATTCAAAGCAAACCATTACAAAGTTAAAATAATTGCTATAAATTTCTTGTTCATGTACTTTATTCACAAGAAAGCATGTCAGGACCTCAATGAAAGGCAATTTCTATTTGGTTGGGGCACTTACTGGTAGCCTGGTATTCAGGAAGACTAAAAAAAGGAAAAGTAAATACACCATTCAAAATTAAAACCTAGAGTTATATGTGGCTATTCCATATTTCACACTCTCTGCATGATCACTTTAGTAATCAAGAAACCGTTACCTATCACTTTCAAAATTTACCTTCTGATGTTCCCTCACTTTCCTTCATTCATAGATATAGATAGATATCTTCAACATGTGTTAGAATTTATTTAATAATTATATTTTAAGAACTTTATATCACAGACTAGGGAACTCAGAGCTGTTTCATTTCCTATAGTTTTCAACAAAGCTGAGGTTAAAAAAAAAAGTTTTGAAATCACAGTTGTCTACCAACTCCATCTCCAAATCCAGTGTACTATTAAGGACTCAAACTTTTGCAGAGTTAGCCACAGTCTGGCTCTGAAGGGGCGGGAATTGTTTAAGATGAACAGTAAATGGTTTGGGTTTGGTAAATCATTCCACTTTTTAAGCCAGACATAAAACACTACTTTCAAGGACCCTCAATAAACACAATTGGCATTCAAAAGTGATCAGATTGCTTTCACTATAATAATTAATTTAAATGCCTAAATTAAGTAAAATTTATTTCAGCATTCTATGTAAATTCACTCAGAAAAAGAAATGGTCACTCTACCTATAAGCTGAAGCCATGGAAAATCTTCAGAGAAAAGATCATTTGATAAAATAAAGATCACAGGAAGAGTTATCTTCAGTTTCCTTCCCCATTTCTTTCATAGATCTCTCATCACTGAGACCAAATGGAAGATGCTTAAGGTGTGAGTTGGTCTTGTGCCTCAGCCTCTAATGCTTCAACTCCCCCTGCCTCTGTGTCTTTGTGTGAGTGAACTCTGTCCAGAGAACACTCACTTGCTCTTTCATGTTCCATCGTGCGTGACTTTCCCTAGCTATTACTCAATACATGTGCATGATGACCACATTCACAAAACACAGGGTGGGATATGTTTTACATGAAGGAGTGTTTTCCACTCACATAGTACTCGGAAAGAGGCAAGGAAGAAAGGCCAAGGGGTAAACAATCTTTCTCTGAAAGCAAAACACAGTTGGAGGTGATGCAAAGGACAAGACTGTTTCTTTCACCCACACCCTGAAACCTACCATTAAAATGTAAATTTTCTGTAACATTATCATGGTATATTTTACTTAGACTTGACTTAACACTATTGAGTAAATAATTCTAAATATCGGGTTACTGAAAGTCTGTTTAAGTTGGAAGAAGGCTGTTTCAAAGACAGAGAATGAGAGCCTTTGAATGTCAGAAACAGTATAATTGTACTAAAGCTCCAACTTTGGGGAATTTAACACCAAATAGATTGATGCGGCCCTCCCTTTTCTCATATTAATTCTCTTTATTATTTAAAAGGTGATATAGATCATATATATTCCTAATAAAGTGAATTTGCATAAATAGGTTAATTCAGAACATGATTTCTATTTTATGTTTAGAAATTTATATGGGGCGCCTGGGTGGCACAGCGGTTAAGCGTCTGCCTTCAGCTCAGGGCGTGATCCCAGCGTTATGGGATCGAGCCCCCACATCAGGCTCTTCTGCTACAAGCCTGCTTCTTCCTCTCCCACTCCCCCTGCTTGTGTTCCCTCTCTCGCTGGCTGTCTCTATCTCTGTCGAATAAATAAAATCTTAAAAAAAAAAAAAAGAAATTTATAGCATCACTTGAAATAGCTAGAGGTATCCATGGGAATTATAAAACAATTGTGAATCTCTAGATTAAGTTTACTTAACTCAGATCTTACAAGTCAAGAACATGACTTTTCACATCCCTGAGTATAATGACAGAGCGGTGCACTGGCTAGATGCTTGCAGCCAGAGCATGGGCTTGGGAGTTGGGCATATCTGGGCTTGACCACTTTCTGGCAGTGTCGTTAATAAGAGCCTCACATTCCTCACCTTTGAAAGGTAAAATGGAGACAGTGATGCCTACTGTAATTCATGGCAAATCGCTGTTCTTTTTTTTTCATTTCTCTAGTCACATAATAAATAGTGTTAATGATAATACCGAGAAAATAAATCAGAGAAAGTGGAAGTAAGTAATTTGAGGCTCTGACATTGACTTTCTGTGACATAAAGAACGAGAAATCCCTCTGGGTTTCATTTTTTTCAATTATACTATGAGAAGTTTTAGAAAAGGCTACATAACTCATCTCACATCTGACTCCTAAAGTAACTTAATATCTACATGTCCTGTGGTAACAATATAGTTCAAACAACAATGTTGTTTAGTCAGTTTAATGGGTATAAGAAACGGGATAAGATGCTTTACAGCTCGGGAAGGTTTACCCTGTCATACTATCATAGGAAACATTACTTAGAGTGTTTCTTACCTTGGTAGTTGTGGTAGACAGAATCATGCCCCCCACCTCCGCAAAATTGTTCAAATCCTAATTACCGGAATCGGTCATATATTACATAACAAAAGCTGCAGAGGAATGAAGGTTGCTAATCATCTGACCTTAAAATAAAGATCATCCTGGATTATCCAATGTAATCACAAGAGTCCTTCTATGTGAAAGAGGGAGGCAGAAGAGCCAGTGTCAAAGTGATGCAATGTGAGAAAGACTCAACCAGCTACTACTGCCCTTGAAGATGGAGGGAACCAGGGACAAAGGAAATTGGGAAGCCTGTAGGAACTGGAAGAGGCAAGAAAACTTATTCTCCCATCAGCTTCCAGAAAAGAAGGCACATCTTGATTTTAGCCCAACATGACCCATTTAGGACTTCCAAACTACAGGCCTGTAAAATAAGAAATTTGTGTCATTAAAGCCGCCAAATTGGAGGTAATATTGTTGCAGCAACAATAGGAAACCAACACAGTAGTTAATGAGGACAAGAGAAGAATAGATTGGGAGTAACAGGACCCACCCCCTAAACTGAAAAGTATGCATATAAATTACTCAACATAGGTATACATAGATAGATGGTTCCCCACTTATGATGGTTCAACTTAATGATTTTTCAACTTTATGATGGTGCATTCAGTAGACACTGTACTTCAAATTTTGAATTTTGATCTTTTCCTGAGCAATGCTCTGTTGTGATGCTGGGTGGCAGCAGTGATGTAGCCCCATTATAAGTCAAGGAAGATATGTACAACAAATTGTATAGTGCATTTTGAGCTCAGTCTCTTTCTAGTACATGTTCATGGTATGGTCCTTTTTTTTTTTTTTTAAAGATTTTATTTATTTATTTATTTATTTATTTATTTATTTATTTATTATTTATTATTTATTCAACAGAGATAGAGACAGCCAGCGAGAGAGGGAACACAAGCAGGGGGAGTGGGAGAGGAAGAAGCAGGCTCATAGCAGAGGAGCCTGATGTGGGGCTCGATCCCATAATGCCGGGATCACGCCCTGAGCCGAAGGCAGACGCTTAACCACTGTGCCACCCAGGCGCCCCTATTATTCTCTCTTTAGTTAAGTGTTTATACAGAATTGTGGTATTCATTTTTCTGTACTTACCATGAAGCTCAGTACTTTGAATATCCAAAATACTTCTTACTAGTTTTTTTTTTTTGAGTGGATATGCCATATCTAGCATCAAAAGAGACTTGCAAATCAGAAGAGTAAGTCACTTAGGTAAGATAGAGAAAGTTACTGCCTAATGGATGGACTCTTTTGCTGTCATCAAATATTTTTAAATCTGATAAAAGCTATATATCTAAAACAAAAAATAGCAACAACACAAAAATTGTCATAAAACTTCAAATAGTTCTTTAAGCCCCTGAACATGATCCAAGTTAAGAACTTCAGAGAACTGGATGCTCCTGCCGTAAAAGGGAATATGTAACAACTTGGAAAAGACTTGAGACATGTCCAAGGAGGGAGTGTAGTAATATCACAGAAAAAGCTTTCAACTGAGAATCAAGTAACTAAAAATTCAGTTTCGCCACGAATTTTTTTAACAAGTTATTTAAAAGATTTTGGTAAAAAACATCAGAGGAAAGGTTGATCTTCATTATCTTTAGGTCCCTTTTAATCCTGATTTCTATCATTCTCTTTGGATCTTTTATTTGTTGTATAAAATAAGGGTGTTGGTGTTATGGACTGAATGTCTGTATTTCCCCAAAAATGAATATGTTGAAGTTCTAATCCCCAGTGTGGCTGTATTTGGAGATGGTGCCTCTAAAGAAGACATTAAAATTAAACAAGGTCACAAAGTTGGGGTCCTGATCTAATAGGATTAATTATAGTTGGAATATCCACACAATGGGATATTATTCAGTGCTAAAAAGATATGAGCTATTGAGCTATGAAAAGACATGGAGAAAACTTGAATGCATATTACTAAGTGAGAAGGTGGCCTTCTATAAGCCAGGAAGAACGCCTTCTTAAGAAACCGAATTTGCTGGTACCTTGACCTTGAACTTCTCAGCCTTCAGAATGTTGAGAAATAAATTTCTGTTGTTTAAGACATTCAGTCTGTAGTATTTTGTTATGGCAGCCCAAGCTGACTAATACAGTTGGAGAAGCCCTAAGGTTTTAGTGTCATTCCTATTTCCATAATGTCACGAATCTCTAAATAGTCCAATTTAGGCCCATTGTAAGAAACAACTAGAGATGGGCATCCTTTGCATCTTTTGCAAAATGATTCATATTAGGGGGGTATCACATATTAGGTTTCCCATATTTGGTAAACTTTTGTATCTCTGAATGTACTTTTACCAATGAGAAAAAAAAATGTGCACTAGATTGACTAAAGATGATCATTTAAGAGAGAAGGAAGCATCATTTAAAATACCTTTCAATGCATTGCTTTAAAACAAAAGCAATGTGAATCACTGTCACTTTTTGGCATTTGTGACCAAAAAGTTGAAAAACAGGATTGTTCTTACATCCACAGTCAAGGCTAGGTTAAGACATCCCAATGCCTTAAATTAAGGAAAATGTGATAGCTTGAAAAAAGAAAAAGATTATTGTTACAGAAAATGCACCAATAAAATGAACATTTAATATTCCAGCAAGTGCTTCCTCTTTTAGTTACTTTGACAATATCTTAAAATTCTTTTTTGTCTTTGCATTTTGAGACAATAAATCTAAAACAAAAGATTTTTAAATTGTTTAAAACACATCCTTGAACTATGCCTACTTTTGTGTTGTAAAATGGCTCCAACAATTACATTTTCACCTCTTTAAATCTTTTCAAATTTTGGGTATAAGACTTTCATTACAAATTTCCAATCCAATGACAGAAATTGTCCAACTTCCTGAATAAAGAGGTAAGCCTGTATTTCCCCATAGAATATATATAAATACCTTGGACATTCACTGTATCACTCAAAATAAGACATTTGGTTGTCATTACCTTTATAGGACAAGATATTGATTAATTTATAATGTCTATTTTCTCACATAAAATAAGAAAAAGAAAAATTTCACACAAAAATTGCAAAACCACTTATTATAAAGTTATCTTCGTAAGAATAAATATAAAAATATGTCAAATGTTCCTGACTCAAGAGTTATAACTATGCACAAAAATAATAGAAGGAAAAGTAAAAAAGGACATACAGCTCTCTTCAAAGGGCAGAAAGCACCTCTTAAGTTTGTTTGAAAAATTAGCAAAATGCTAACTGTATCCACATGTACAATTTTATTCAATATTTATACAATGTAATTTGTTAGAAAAATAATTTGTTTGACTTTGTTTTGTTCTATTATGAAAGTTTCATTATACATTGGGTGATATATAGATTTACACATGCTTTGTGTGAAATTTTTTATAGTCTATATCAACCGATTTAAACACAACATGTTCCGGGGCACTTGGGTGGTGCTGCTGATTAAGCATCTGCCTCTTGGTTTCGGCTCAGGCCCTGATCTCAGGATCGTGAGATTGATCCCCTCGTCTGGTTCTGCAATCAGCATGGAATCTGCTTGAGATTCTCTCTCCTTCTCCCTCCACCCTTCAAGCTCATGCTCTCTTCTCTCAAATAAACAAATAAATAAATAAACGCAATATGTTCCCAAAGATAATTTGATGCTGCTTACAACAATTAGAAATGATGGGGAGAAAAAGTTTACTAATAAACAAATGAAACTAATAATGCAGACTAAAGTAAAAAACAGAAAAAGGAAAGAAAAAAACAAAATTAAGCTAACTCTACTCTTTGACTGGAATTTTTCAGGGTGTTTTCCAGTAAGTGGTTTTGAACAACCTAATTTCTGATGGCCTAGGAAAGAATTTGACCAAAGACAGAGATTGTACAAAGATGGTTGTTGCTTAGAAAACTTTGGAGCAAAAACTATCCATATAATATTAAAGTTTATTTCTGTTAAAGTAATTCTATCCAGAGCTTGAGTTGTATGATCCAGGTACATAGATCTCCAAGAATAAACATTTCTAAATTAGGTGCAGGTTGATGCCCTGTTTCTCAATTATATGAGAAAGGAGTCAAACTAGAAAGGAATTCTGCATTGTAATGAGATGTGGAGCTTCTGTAACATATAAATCTTTAAGAAGTATAAATGCCTATGATGCTTGGCAAGTGATATCAATGGCTTTACTCTTGTAAAGCAGGAAGTACTATTAACAACAACAAAGTATCTGAGGTCCTGTGAATCAAATTTGTATCCCCTCTGTTTTAGTCAGGGTTTGCCAGAGACACAGATCAATAGGAAATTATATTTATATTATTCCTGGAGACCCAGGAAGGTCTTTGATGTAATTCAGTGCGATTCCAGAGGCCTGAGGACTAGGGAAGCTGAAGGTGTAAATTCCAGTCTTAGGCCTGAAGAAGATGAGACGAGATTTCTCAACTCAAGCAGGCAGGCAGGAAACATAAAGGGGCAAATACCTCCTTCCCCAGCTTTTTGTTCTATTTAGGCTTTCAACAGATTGGACGATTCCAATCACTTGAGGGAGGACAATCTATGGAGTCCACCAATTCAAATGCTAAACTCATCTGGAAACATCCTCATAGACACCCCCAGAAATAATGTTTAATCTGGGCATTCTGTGGCCAGTCAAGTTGACATATAAAGTTAACTATCAAGGGAGACAAATCATAAGAGACTCTTAATCTTAGGAAACAAACTGAAAGTTGCTGGAGGGGAGGGGGTGGGGGGATGGGGTAGCTGGGTGTTGAACATTGGGGAGGGTATGTGTTGTGGTGAGCACTGGGTGTTGTGTAAGACTAATGAATCACAGAACTGTACCCCTGAAACAAATAATGCATTATATGTTAATTTAAAAAAAAGGAAGTTAACTATCACACTCTGTAACACCCTAAAATTTTGAAGAACCAAAGGTACCGAAAAGAGATCCTAGTACTGGTAATAAAGACCGCCTTCTAATACCTGCCATGTTTCATAGAACCTAAGATGCTATGGAATCAAAGATGTACCATTATTTTCTGTATAACCAAGAAAATGAAAACAATGCCAGTCAACCATAAAATACAAACTAGTTTCTGGTATGTAAAATGCAAACATAAAATATGCATCTAAGAATCTATGAAATACTGCTATGAAATACATACTTACTGTTTGAAAATTGCTACCTGCACAAATCACTGCAGAAACAGGAAAGCAAGGGCCTAGAAATTTCATAAAATATGATGAAATGTGACAGAAATCTGTGGTCTAATCGATGCTTCTAAACTACTGAAGAGAATATATCAGCCAAAGGGATGTGCTCTGTTTGTAGTCCAGAAAGAGGTGACCTGACAAGCAAAAATGTGTCTGCAGCATTACTGACACAGGTTTAAGGTAAAACAGAACTCTGACCCACTGGGAAATTATGTTCCCAGAATGCCATATTAATATAATTCCCCTGAATCTATGCTTCTATTAAGAAACTCAAACTCACATTTTATCAAGGAGAAAAATATAGTTGTAATATTGAGGGGATATTGGCAGACTATTAAGTTTCTAACTTGCAGAAGCTAAAAATTGCTTTTTGAAAAAGTGCGTACCTAGGGGCGCGCCTGGGTTGCTCAGTTGGTTAAGCATCCAACTCTTGATTTCAGTTCAGGTCATGACCTCAGTGTTTCAGGATTTCTTTTCCTTTGTTGCCCTTTGGTTCTTGGTCAGCTGCATGGGAGAACGAAGAGGTAGATCAGATGAAGAGTGGTGGACAGCAAAGCAAAGTTTATTGCCTGACGGTACAAAGCTCCAGAAGAGGGAGGGGACCAGAGAGGCCTGCCAATAGTGCTTCTAAGTCTAGTGGTTTTTATGAGAATATTGGTAGGCTGTCTTAATCTGATTAACCCTCCCTGCGCCTGTCACCCAATCAGGTTTTTGTCCATGTGCTCATCTATGATCAGGTAGTTATTTACTTGGGAAAGAGTGGAGGGCTCCTTTCAGGGTGGTGTCGAATACCAGGATGGGTTTTTTTTCCTTTTAAGGGTAGTTTCCTTTTAGGNCTCAGTATGGAGTCTGCTTGTCCCTCTCCCTCTGCTCCTCCCCCTGCTCAAATGCGCTCTCTCTCTCAAATTTAAAAAAAAAAAAGTATGCACATATACGTGTGTGTGTGTGTGTGTGTGTGTGTGTGTATTACATATGAAAATCAATCTGCATTTTTGTGAATTTGGGGGATCGAAGTCAGTGGAATTGAAAGAATTCTGGTAGCAAATGGTCTCCTCTGGATGTTTTCTTAACTTAAAGCAGGTAATTCAAACTATTTAAACCATATGGGTTCCTGGACCCCATTAGGCAGAATCCTAGTGTCTACAAAATACTAAGTTAGTAATAAAGGACTATAGAATCAGAAGAAGAAATGAACTTCAGGACTGAAGGGAGGCATATACTAGCAGGATTACTTTTACTGCATGTTATGAGAGGAAAAAAAGTCCTAAACTTTGCACTAATTGTGGGCACTGATCACAAACATAGGACCACCCATGGAGAACCAGAATATAAATTTGTTTTCATTACAACTCCAGTGTTTTGTGTTTTTTTTGGAGGGGCTGCAGTGTGAACAGTTTAGGTAAAGGGTGGGTGTGGAAATATTTATAAAGGAACATAAATAAAATGAGTTCTTAAGTAACTTCCTCTGAATGAATCTGACTAATCTTGCCAATGTTTTCTTGGCTTCTAAGCAATCTTTATCAAACCAGGAAGTGGGTCAGCCAGACCTGGCACAGACAAGACAATCAGTTGGTATGCAAACAACTGAAAGACTTCTGTAAATCAGTAGGGGACTTATAAAATTTCTTAGACTTGAAAGGTTGCTTGTCACATCTCAGAGCCTCTCCCCATCTTTTCATTTTCCTTTACCCTGAATTCATTGATGCAATTGGGTATGCACACAAATGAAGCATTTGAAATACTAAAGAGCAATTTAGTAAGAAAGTAGAGATTTTCTTTTTTTTTTCCAAGGTTTTATTTATTTATTTGAGAAGGAGAAAGAGAGAGAGAGCATGCACAGGGGAGAGGCAAAGAGAGAGAGAGAAGCAGACTCCCCACTGAGCAGGGAGCCTGATGCGGGCTCAATCCCAGGACGCTGAGATCATGATGTGAGCCAAAGGCAGATGCTCAACCGACTGAGCCACCCAGGCGCCCCGAAAGTAGAGATTTTCAACACTACATAAAATGTCTACCATGTAGATGAAGCTAAACAGAGAAGAAATATAGTAATAATGCTTTGTTAAAAATATGATTCTTCCTAGATTGATCCTAAGAGCTGCTACTTACAAACAGCCCACTTTAGTTACAGGTGAGTACAGTGGGATATTTCATTGAATAAAGTAGCAAATCCTAGAGGTGTGGTCTACCAACTCCCTAGTCCACATTATTTTTGGACAATTCTTAATTGGACATGAAGGATTTTAATACATGGCTCAGAGTCTTGTACCTCTGCCCCGCCCCCACCTTGCCAAAACTCTTGCCCACCTTTTAGAAGATTACAAGGACTGTCCAGATAACCCAGTCAATGGTCCATGATTTTCAGTACTACTCCATTTCAGTCAGCATTTCCCCCTTTCCCCCAAGGCAACCGTTATCATTTAGCTCTGTACTAGCTCATCAAATTTAACCCATGATCTTTCAACTGACTTCTGTACCACTTCTCTCCCACTTTAACTCGTACCTCATTACATTCCTACTTCATGTAGGCTTCATCCCTTATTCCTTGATTTTATTTCAGCCAGTCTTTTTTTTGAGGTTTTTTTCTTCCTGATCAACATTCTCATCACCCAGAGATAACTATTCCTAATATTTTGGTATATAAGGACATTACAATAGTATCTTAACTTAGAACAGAAATTTTATTTCTTTTTTTATGAACTCAAAACCATGAATTCTTTATTGCTTATAATTTTAAATCTTGAAGAAAACTATCTCAACTGTTAAGTCTACATCTTATGCCACTAATTGGGGTGGGATAGGATTTCACAACTGGGCCTTCAATGCATCAGGAATTCATTGAAAGAAAACTCTTTTGCAAGCTAATAGCTGAGAAGCAGCAAAGAAGGAGGTGGTATAGGTTAGGCAGATTAGCAGGACATCAATTGGCTCACTCCCCCACCCTCTGCAGCCATCCCTCCCATAGCAAAACCCCACCTTAATTAATATGTTCAGATGAGAAATTTTGACTTTCTTAAAACAAAAGATAGTGCTATAAAATGAACCAATTATCACATAAAAAAGACTTTGTAAAAATGAACCACATGATGCCTACAGTAAAGAATTCAGTATGTGTAGAAAGCTAAACTCAAGATAATCTAATCTTCTAAAAGGAAGCATAAAAGATATGTGAGGGAAATGGAAAATAAAGGATGAAAGAATTAGAGAAATCCAGAAGATCCAATTTCTAATAAATAGAAGGTTTGCAAAGAGAAAGAAACAACAATATAGGGAAATTTTGCTTTATAAACTTTAAATTATAAATAAAATGTCCTATAGTGACAAGAGGTTAATGAGTGCCAGCCTAGAAAATGAAAACAGACCCAAACCATAGTGTTATGAAATTCTGCAATTTCATACTGATGAAGTGATGAAGAATGAAGTAATGAAGAAGAAAACCTAAAAGCTTCCAGAGAAAAGGTAAAAAGTTAAGTTACAATTAAGAGAAAACAAAATCAGGGGCACCTGGGTGGCTCAGTTGGTTAAGTATCTGACTCTTGGTTTCAGCTCTGGTCATGATCTCAGGGTGGTGTGATCGAGCCCACGTTGGCACCAGCCAGGCTCTGAGCTCCAAGCTCCATGCTTAGCACTGAGTCTGCTTGAGATTCTCTCTCTTCTCTCCCTCTGCCTCTGCCCTTGCTCATGCCCTCTAAATAAATAAATAATCTTCAAAAGAAAAAAAATCAGATGGCATTGGACTTCTCAGAAACAGCATTAGACACCAGGAATCAGTGGAAATGTACCTGTTAACTTCTGAGGGAAAGTTATTTCCAAGATGAAATTCTATAGCTAGCCAATTCCAGTCAAATATGAGGCTAAATAAGGCTTTTTAGACACACAAGAACCAAAAAAACAAAGTGAAAAAAAAATATTGACCTGTTAAGTACTCCTTTATTAGAAGATAGTAGACAATTGCTACAGTAAAATAAGGGCATAAAACAAGAAAGAGGAATGCAATGGGTCTTGTTAAACTAGATATCCAATATAGCAAAATGACAAAATTTAGTTCCACTGTGATGATAAAGCTTAAAGAGCCAAGATGAGATACTCAGCAGGCCTAGAAGCAACTGCTTAAATTGGAACAAGATGACAAAGGGCTTTTGGGATTGTCTCCAGAAAAAACATGGAATTGAGAGATTATATGACATGTTGAAAATTTTGAAAAATAATATTGATAGCAGTTTATTTAGAGAGGACAGTAAAAATTTAATAAACATAATGAAATATTTACAAAAATGAATAATAGATATTAAAAAAAACTTAAGCAAATGAAAGAGCTAAGTAAATTTGAAAGAAAAGCTAAATTTGGGCCAAATTATGTCTGTTAATGGGACCACAAACTGTGATAAAGTTAGATTAGGATAATGGGACTGCATTACAGGAAATTAATAGAAAATGTGTAAAATGATAAACCAAGAAATAGTATAATATCTAGAAATTTAAAGATAATCCTATAATTAAAAACTAAAAACTAAAAGAGGTTGTTTCAGGGGAGTAGTAATGGTTCAGACAGGGACACAGTTTTTCCCTTTCTGACTTCTTATTTGATAAGCAAACTTTGTGCATTTATATTATCAGTAAAACTATACTTAATTTAAAAAGTTACTTCGGGGGCACCTGGCTAGGTCAGTCAGTACAGCATTTGACTCTTGATCTTGGGATCATGAGTTTGAGCCCCACTTTGGGTGTAGACATTACTTATTAAAAAAATTTTTTTTAGTTACTTCACACGTATTTCCACTCACTTCTCTAGAGGTAACAGAATGAAGAACAAGGGCACTTTTAGAGGAATGGTGATGATTTCATTGGGGGACATTTCACAGGTTGGAATTGTTGGACATGACAGCAAAATCTAAATCTGCAGACCATGGCTTTGACCTTCAGCCTTGTATGTCCAGTGGTCTGCTGACCATGTTTGCTTGAATGTCTTCTTCACCATTATATCAAGTTAGTCTTGCCAAAACTAACTTGATGATTATCACCAACTCCACATCATCCCTCTTGTATTTTCTCTTTCAACTGATAGTAGCATTATCCCCCCATCTATTCACTCTGACCTAGAAATACGGAGTCACCCTTAACTATTCCCTTTTACTCATTCTTGACAGACATTTTCCAAGTTCTGTTGATATTACTACCTAAATTTTTAAAATATGCACCTTTATCCATTTTCACTTGTCTAATTCAATATTTCTTCATTCAAAGCTTGAATTACAACAGTCTATTAATAATTCTATCTCCCTTGATTCTATCCTTCATTTCATCACCAAAGTGTTCTTAACTATGTTTACTCTTCTATGAAACCAGTGGTTCTTAAACCCGTGTATGTGTGTGTGTGCATGACCAATTTTAGAAAACGAAAATGTTTAGTGATTTTAATTTAAGAATAAAAAGACTGAAGGAACTCTGAATAATTCAGCAATAATTACAAATCAATTATTAGCACATTGTCATAAGGAATGTCAAATCATGTTCATTTATCCAAAGTATAGTTACCGAGCACTCAGTACTATGTACCAGAGGATGTGGACGATCATGGCCAAAGCAATAGAGTCCTTGCTTTTATGGAGCTTACATTTCAGTGAAGGGAAACAGACTATTAACAAACAAATAGGTAGTAATAAGTACTATAAAGAAAATAGCATATAAGTTTGGGTAGGTTATTTTATTTAGGGAGGATAGTAAAAGCTTTAATGATTTGGTGACATCTGAATAGAGACTTGAAGGAAGTTGAGAGTGCCATGTGGGTATTTGAGAGAAAGGTGTTTCAGAAAGAGGAAACAGAGTTTACATTCTGAAGTAAGAGTGCTTGGAGTGTTTGAGAAATAGCAAGAACCCAGTTGGTTTGAGGGGAGTGGACAAGAAGGAAACCAGTAGAAGATGAGTTCAGAAAGGAAGCTATAGACTTGATCATCTAGGGCCTTGGGGAACATGGTGAAGACTTTGGATTTATCCTACATGTGATGGAGAGTCTTTGGGGGCTCTGAACAGAGGTGTGACAAGCACTGACTATACACTGTGGATCTGTCTACTTTTTTAATTCTTACAAATCACAACCTCTGACATCTCTTCTGTCTTGTTTCTGCTGACTTTGTAAAGAGAAGGATCTTAATGTTTGTTGATTTAATAGGGTGAGTTTGGAGGAGAGAAAGAATAGTAGATGGAAGTCTTCAGTCCCGATAGAGGACCATTTTGTCTTAACGTACAAACAGCCCAGAATAGAAAAGACTGATTTTCTTTAGGAAACTTATTGCTGATTGAGAGATTCTATCCATTTACAAGTGTTTGACTTTTATTGTGAATGCTAATATTAATATGTCCCATGTAAATATGAAAAGAACATTCATTCCATCTTTCCATCCCTGCTCTGGGTTATATTACAAAGCATTCCTGAATTGACTGACAATGAGGAGTGTTACACCCAAATTATTTTTTTCCTATTGTGGACTAGTTTTTGCATGGGGCAAGAAAGATGATTGATGGTATTTCCTGATTATATCTCCAAGATCCAGAAGAGAAATCCTCTTCTCTAGTTTAAATAAAAAACTCCCAAATGAAAGCCTCAGGTTGGCCTGGCTGGGATCACATGTTCATTTTTGGCTCAATCACTGCAGCTAGAGGAATGAATGAGTCACTCTGAGAGGACAGGTACAAATCAGGTACCCAACCCAGCCCTGGGGAGAAGGTACTATGATGGATAGCTGAGCAGGAAGGGGAAGGAAAACAAAACAGATAAAATATATAAGCATCTACTATATGGTATGCAAAATCTTTGACAATCTGAAGACTGCCTACCTCTATAGCTTTATTTCCTTCCACTGCAGAATTATATCATAGTCAAGAAGTACAGCAGAGTAGTTCATGGAATGCGCTTCAAGATGAGCAGATTTAGGTTTGCATCAGAAATTTGTAATTTACTATTTATGACTTTAGGTAATGTTTGTAACTTTCCTAAAACTTAGGTTCTTAATTTGTTAAATGTGGTAAATAATTGGGCCAGAGGAAATGATGCAAGAAAAACATTTGGCATGGGGTCTTCTAGGTACCAGGTGTCAGATTTTAGGGAATTGATAAATATCATCCCTTTTTTCCTCTTTTAATTTTGTTTAATTTAAAGAGATACTAGGTAATCATAAAATGGATATACCTTTAAAAACAAGTCAAGTCATTTTTAGGCTTAAAACCCTCGGAGATTTCTCAATTCACCTAAAGTAAAATTCACCTAAAGTAAAAGTAAAAACCTCTGTTATGTCTCTGCCCTCATTTCCTATGGCTTCCCCTGTGCTCACTTTACACAGACACACTGGCTTCATTACTCTTCTTCAAGCTTCCAAGAAATCTCCTACCCCAGATTCTTTGTCCTTGTTTTTCTCACCAAGAGCACCATAGGTCCATGCATGCTTCCTCCCCACTTAAGGAAAAAAATAGACATAGCCTCTGTCCTCATTGGGCTCATACTCTAGTGAGGAGATGAGCATTAAATGCATACACAAATATATGTACAAAGTGTGGTGAATGCGACAATAGAAAATACCTGTACTCTTACTCCAAGAGAGAATAATGGGACAGAATTGAAGAATTTAGAATGGTAAACAAAGGAAAGGCCCTATAAGGAAAGGTCATTTAAGCTGGGGATGATATGCAAATAACATAATCAGAAAGTACAGACTTTGTACTTGCCATTTGTACTTTTCATTATCCAGCCTAGTACAGATGGAACAATAATGAAGCATCACCTAAGCCAGAGAGATGAGTGGTCAGGGTCTGGAATGTTCAATCATACACAGACACTGGCAGATGGAAGTTTAGGAGCAGAAAATCAGTAAATGAGGGAATCCAATTAAAAGGGAACCAGTCTAATAGGATCAGAGTGTAACAAAGAGCAAGATTCATTCAATGCTCTCTGAGAGCTAGTCTCTGGGCTTTCTTATAATCTTAAAGAGAATTGTTCTTAGAACAGAGTGGGGCCCTTTCTTTACCTTTTAATCAGAATGCAAATAAGTAAAGATGATATTATTTTAGAAGTAATCTTAACTCTTTTCAAACTGACTTGTAAACCTTAAAAAAAATAATTCTAGACACAGGAAGTTCCATAAATAGTACATACAGTCCTGTGTAACCTTTGCCTAATACCCCCTAATGGTGATGTCTTATATAAATATTTTACATACACAATATCGACATTGGTACAATAGTGCTGTGTGGCTAATTTTATGTGTTAACTTGATTGGGTTACAGGATGCCCAGATAGCCGGTTAAAAATTATTTCTGAGTGTGTCTGAATTAGTCTTTCTGGAGGAGATTAGCATTTGAATCAGTAGGCTGAGTAAAACAGATGACTCTCTCCAGAGTAAGTAAGCATCATCTAATCCTTTGAGGGCCTGAATAAAACAAAAAGGTGGAGGAAGGTGGAATTCATGCTCCCTCTTCCTGACTGCTGAGTGGAGACAAGGTCCTCCGACTCTCAGTGCTCCTGGTTTACAGGCGTTCAGACTTGGACTAGAATTGACAGCATTGGTTCCCTTGGTTCTCAGGCCTTCAAACTATACCACTGGCTTTCCTGGCTTTCCAGCTTCCATACGTATATATGAAATATATATATTTTGGCTCTTTCTCTGGAGAATCCTGACTACTACAATTGCTCATGGACTAAATACCTATTCAGTTTTCACTAGTTTTTATATGCACTCATTTGCCTGTGTGTGTTAATGTGTGTGTGTGTTTACTTTCATATAACTTTGATACCATAAACAAATTCCTGTAACCACTGTTAAAATCAACATACAGAACTACTCGTACAACTCAATACCAAAAAAAAAAATTGATTAAAAATGTGCTGAGGATTTGAATAGATATTTTTCCAAAGAAGACATACAGATGACCATTGTCATATAATGTGCTCAACATCACTATTCATTAGGGAAATGCAAATCAAACCCACAATGAGATATCACCTCATACCTGTTAGAATGGCTATTATCAAAAAGACAAGAAATAACAAATGTTGGTGAGGATGTGGAGAAAAAAGAAACTTTGTGCACTGTTGATGGGAATGCAAACTGGTACAGCATTATGGAAAACAGTATGAAGGTTCCTTAAAAAATTAAAAATAGAGCTACCATATGATCCAGCAATTCCATTTATGGATATTTATCCAAAGGAAACAAAGATACTAACTTGAAAAGGCATTTATAGCTCCATGTTCATTGCAGCATTATTTACAATGGCCAAGACATGGAAACAACCTAAGTGTCTACTGATGGATAAATGGATAAAGAAAATGTGGAATACACACACACACACACACACACACACACACACACACACGCAAAATGGAATATTATTCAGCCACAAAACAGGAAGGAAAAACTGCCATTTGCAACAACATAGATGGACCTTGAGAGCATTATGCTAAGTGACATAAGTCAGAGAAAGACAAGTACTGTACTATCTCACTTATATGTGGAATCTAAAAAGAAAAACACAGACCTCATAGATGGTGCAGGGAACAGATAGATGGCTAGAGTATAGGCTAGAGGTAGGGGATAGAGTATGGGCAAAATGGGCAAAGGGAGTCAAAAGGTACAGACTCCAATTATAAAATAAATAAGTCCTGGGGATGTAATGTACAGCATAGTGACCGTTAATAATACTATATTGTATATTTGAAAGTTGCTAAGAGAAGCAGCACTTGAAAGTTCTCATCACAAGAAAAAAATTTGTAACTATGTGTGGTGATGAAGAAGAGTAAGATACAAAACTATTCCATCAGCATGTAGGAATTCTTCATGTCCCTCTTTTATAGTCATACCTCCCCAACTCTGTCCTTTAATTTATTCTCCACCTTCATGGTTTTGTCACATGGGGAATGTTATGTAAATGGAATCATATAGTATATAACCTTTTAAGACTGGCTGTTTTTCACTAAGCCTGATGCCCTTGAGATCCATCCACATTGTTGCATGTCTCAATAGTTCATTCATTTTTATTGTTGAACAGTATCCCATTGCACGGATATACGAGTATTTGATTAACCATTCACCTACTGAAAGATATTTCAGTTGTTTCATTTCCTATTTATTTATTTTAAAGATTTTATTTATTTATTTGACCGAGATAGAGACAGCCAGCAAGAGAGGGAACACAAGCAGGGAGAGTGGGAGAGGAAGAAGCAGGCTCCTAGAGGAGGAGCCTGATGTGGGGCTTGATCCCATAATGCCGGGATCACGCCCTGAGCCGAAGGCAGACGCTTAACGACTGCGCCACCCAGGCGCCTCCCCCAATTTATTTTTTAAAGATTTTATTTATTTATTCGACAGAGATAGAGACAGCCAGCGAGAGAGGGAACACAGCAGGGGAGTGGGAGAGGAAGAAGCAGGCTCATAGCAGAGGAGCCTGATGTGGGGCTCGATCCCACAAGGCCGGGATCACGCCCTGAGCCGAAGGCAGAAGCTTAACCGCTGTGCCACCCAGGTGCCCCGCCCAATTTATTTTTTAAAAAGCAAATCATTTGTAAACCTTGGGTCTTTCACTTTTGCAAATAACTTCAAATCTATCTCCAGAGTGATAGATTCATTAAGAGTTTCTGAGCAATGGGATGCCTGGGTGGTGCAGGCAGGTAAGTGGTGCAGGCAGGTAAGTGTCCAACTCTTGGTTTCGGCTCAGGTCATGATCTCAGGGTCGCAAGATCGAGCCCTGAATTAGGCTCTATGCTCAGGAGTCTGCTTAAGCTTCTCTCTCCCTCTACCCCTCCACTCCTCAAATAAATAAATAAATATTTTTAAAAAGTTCCTGAGCAAGATAAATGCAGTCAGAAGTGGGAGCATCGGGGCACCTGGGTGGCTCAGTTGTTAAGCATCTGCCTTCGGCTCAGGGCGTGATCCCAGAGTCCTGGGATCGAGCCCCACATCAGGCTCCTCCACTGGGAGCCTGCTTCTTCCTCTTCCACTCCCCCTGCCTGTGTTCCCTCTCTTGCTGGCTGTCTCTCTGTCAAATAAATAAATAAAATCTTAAAAAAAAAAAAAAAGGAGTAGGAGCATCACATGGAATGACACTCTGAATAAATATGACTTTACAGGGATTTTAAATCTCTAAGCACCAGTTAGTTGATAGCTTAATCCTAAGCTGTGTTAAGTTTCAGGATGCTGTGCAGGGAGTGGACCAGAGATGGTGGGCATAAGGCAAAAAGGGCTGATCCAACTGAAATGTTATATAGGAGTAAGGAGGAGGGATGACAGGCGGAAATGTGTGCAAAGGAGCAGAGCATCATCTTTCCTGTGGTTCTGAAACAGGAAAGATGACAACATGGGAGTCATTTACATTTCTCATTTCCCTAAAGTGACAAGTGGCTGAACTGTCACTGCCTTTCAGTGTCACACCCCTTTGAGCCTGCACTTTATGCCGAGTAATAGCCATTGCATTACTGATTTTATAAAGCCATGTATGGAAAGAAAATAAACAATGAAAAAAGGAAATGCTCTGTGTTATAACAAATTCAGAAGAATGTGTTCTCTTTTAAATCAATGAAATTTCTGTATCTTTGAAGCTAGCTTTAGCTCACCTTGCATAAATAATTGACCCCATCTAGACCTTCAGCTGCTAAACCTGCAGAGAATATTCATATCTTATCATCCTGAAGGCAATGAAACAGGTCAAAAAAATTCTCTGAGGGGCGCCTGGCTGGCTCAGTAAGTTAAGTGTCTGACTCTTGATCTCAGCACAGGTCTTGATCTCAGGGTCAAGAGTTCAAGCCCCAGGATAGAACCTCCTTAAAAAAAAAAATTCCCTGAATTGCCATTTTCACTATTTTATTAAAATATTGCTCTTTCAACTATAGGCCAATATCTCTGATGAACATAGTTGCAAAAATCCCCAACAAAATATTAGCAAATGGAATGCAATGATATATTAAAAAATCATTCACCATAATCAAGTGTGATTTATTCCCAGAATGCAAGGGTGGTTCAATATTTGCAAATCAATCAATGTGATACATCACATCAATAAGAGAAAGGATAAGAGCCATATGATCATTTCAATAGATGCAGAAAAAACATTTGACAAAATACAACAACCATTCGTGATTAAAACCCTCAACAAAGTGGATTTAGAGGGAACATACCTCAACATAATAAAGACCACATATAAGGAATTCACAGCTAACGTCATCCTCAATGGTGAAAAACTGAGAATTTGCCTCCTAATATCAGGAACAAGACAAGGATGTCCACTTTTATTCAACACAGTGTTGGAAATCCTAGCCACAACAATTAGAAAAGAAAAAGAAGTAAAAGACATTCAAATTGGTGAGGAAGAAGTAACACTTCTTTGCAGATGACATGATACTATATATAGAAAAGCCTAAAGATTCTTCCAAAAACTACTAGAGCTGTTGAATGAATTCAGTAAAGTTGTAGGATATAAAATCAATGTACATATATCCTTGATCTCGAGGTTTTATGTTCAAGCCCATGTTGGGTGTAGAGACAACTTAAAAATAAAGAAAAAAAATAAGACAAAATCAGAGAGGGAGACAAACCATAAGAGACTCTTAACTATAGGAAACAAACTGAAGGTTGCTGGAGGGGAGGTGGGTAAGTGGATGAGGTAACTGGGTGATGGGCATTAAAGAGGGCACTTGATGTAATGAGCACTGAGTGTTATATGCAACTGATGAATCACTAAACCCTACCACTGAAACTAATAAGAAAATCAAAAATAAATAAAATAGAACCTTATCCAAAAGCATAAAAAATAATAAAATAGTTTTAAAAATAAAAAAAAAAAGAATATGCAATGGGAAAAAGACAGTCTCTTCAACAAATGGAGTTTGGAAAATGGACAGCTACCTGCAAAAGAAGGAAACTAGACCACTTTCTTACACCATACACAAAACTAAACTAAAAAAAAAAATTAAAGACCTAAATGTGGGCCCTGAAACCATAAAAATCCTAGAAGAGAGCACAGGCAGTAATTTTTCTGACATTGGCTGTAGCCACATTTTTTTAGATATATCTCCAGAGGCAAGGGAAATAAAAGCAAAAATAAACTATTGGGACTACATCAAAATAAAATCTTCTGCACAGTAAAGGAAACAATCAGCAAAACTAAAAGACAACCTACTAAATGGGAGAAGATATTTGCAAATGACATATCTGATAAGGGGTTAATATCCAAAATATATAAAGAACTCATATAACTTAACACCAACCCCCCCAAACAATCCAATTAAAAAATGAGCAGAAGACACAAATAGACATTTCTCCAAAGAACACATACAGATGCTCAACATCACTCATCATCAGGGAAATGCAAATCACAACTACAAAGAGATATCACCTCATACCTGTCAGAATGGCTAAAATAAAAAAATAATAAAAACAAATCACAAGAAACAAGTGTTGAGGTGGCTCAGTCAGTTAAGCATCTGCCTTTGGCTCAGGTCATGATCCCAGGGTTTTGGGATGTTGAGTCCCACATCAGGCTCATTGCTCAGCAGGGAGTCTGCTTCTCCCTCTGCCTGCTGCCCCCCACCCCCACTTGTGCTCTCTCTTTCTGACAAATAAATAAAATCTTAAAAAAAAAAAAGTGTTGGTAAGGATGTGGGAAAAAAAGGAAATCTCTTGCACTGTTGGTAGGAATGCAAACTGGTGTACCCGCTACAGAAAATAGTACGGAGGGTCCTCAAAAAATTAAAAATAGAACTCTCCTATAATCTAGTAATCACACTACTGGGTATTTACCCACAGAACAAAAAAACATTAATTTGAATGGATACACCCTTATATTTATTGCAGGATTATTTACAATAACCAAACTATGGAAGCAGCCCAAGTGTCCACTGATAGATGAAGGGATAAAGATGTGGTATGAGTGTGTGTGTGTGTGTGTGTGTGTGTGTGTGTGTGTGTGTGTGTGGTGGGTAGAGGAATGGGTGAAATAGGTGATGGGGATTAAGAGTACACTTATCATGATGATCACTGAATAATGTATAGAAATGTTGAATCACTATATTGTACATCTGAAACTAATAAAACAGTGTATGTTCAGTATACTGGAATTAAAATTAAAAAATGAAAAAAATATATATATTGTTCTTTCAAAGAATTCTATGGGAAAGAGTTTTTGTGAGGCTCTAAATGAGCAAAACATATTTTAGATGCAGACCCTGCTCTCAATAGGCAATTTAACAGGAAAAAACCAATATTGGATGCAAAAAGCCTTGAACATATACACAAGGCCTTATCCCAGCAATTAGAAATAAATATTTCTTGGTTCTTTGACATTCTCTTCTTCAATAAATTTTCCTCTACCTTAGTGGCCCATTTCCATAATCATCATTTAAAGTCCTTGTGCTCTGTGACCATATCCCTTCTAGCCTTCCAGATTGCTTATCTCAGTGCCTGCCATGGGATCACTGCTGGATCTCTTCGAGCTCTTCAGTCTTTTGATCTCTGCTGTACCCCTTTTCCTCAACTCCCTTCTGCCTTTTGTTCTCCTTTTTTCCAGAATATAATGGTTTGCCACCTCAATAATTTTTTTGCCAAAGCCTCAAGTTCTCTTGTCCTTCTCCATCCCCCTTTTTGGAAGAAACTAAATATCCTCTTTCACCACACTTTCTTCACATTTTCTCCACACTAACTCCACACTTTCTTCATACTTTCTCTGACTTACTCCACACACTTGTGTGCCAGAATTTAAATGAAAAAGGCACACAACAGAGGTTACAAATTTATGATTACTAAATTCAAAGGTGCCTTCACTATTTCTGGTAACCTCATTGTGTTTCTCTGACCACTTTTCTCTCTCCTTTACAAGAGGGCTTTTCTACACCTTCTCTTTCCTCAAACTTCCACCATAGACCCATTCTCCCCCTTCCACCCTGAAAATGACCTGCCTTCATCTTAACAGAGAAAATAGATGTCAGTATAGGTAAGCTCCAAGTTCCTGCACCTAGAAAATGTCCCTGCACCTTGTTTTTCACTCCTATTTCAGCAAATGTCCCCCGCCTCCTATTCAAAGCTTAGCCTCAGTCTAGGTTCCCACTCTCTTTTGAGCCCAACACCATCCATTATCTTTTCGTTCTCTGGTCCTTTTGTCTCCGCATGTATATTATTCCTTCCCATCAGCTTTTAAACATGCATATCCATCTCAGAACAGAACTCTTACCTTACTCTCACTCTCTACTTTTCAGTTACTATTCTCCTTCTTCCTTTCCCTAATTTACAATGAAAAAATACAAAGCTATTTTTTACTATGATAACTACAGTTTCTGTCTCATAGCAGTCCTCTAGTGCTGTCCTCCCTACCTATCCTTTTTCTAATAAAAGGTCATGCTCTCCACTGGGTGTTATACGCAACTAATGAAGCATCGAACTTTACATCGGAATCCAGGGATGTACTGTATGGTGACTAACATAATATAATAAAAAATCATTAAAAAAAAAAAAAAGATCATGCTCTCAACTACAGAAGTCCCAGGCTTGACCAACTGTGGTCACTGTCTGGCTTCAGCAATTGGTGATTGGCCCTGTGACCTGCGTAACTCACGGGCCAATAAAGTAATCAGAAACCACACTGGGTATTTCAAAGAGAGAAAGGAGTTAACCCAGAGAACTCTTTCCATAAGCATGGTCTATAGAAGCAAAAAGGTGTGAGGAGTAGAAATACAGGAGTTCACAGGAGGAAACTCTGTAGACCTGGTTTTCCAGGCTGTAGGGTGAAGATCTCCAACTAGGGTGCAGACTTTTGAGATTTGGCTGGCCAGATTCTGGCTGGCCTAGTAGGTAACATGAAGCAGAACAATGGTTAGTTCCTATTACTGAGGGAATATGTCCTGGTAGCTGCTAGTTCCTCTACGGAACACAGTGAATGGAGTGCTGGGAGTTCAGAAAGAAGCTGGAAGCTAGAGCCACTTTCCCCAGCTGCTGGAGTGATGAAATGACAAGTAGGGTAAGGGGAAGATATTCCTTTCTAATGTTCCTCTAGTGCCTCCCATTCATAGAAGCTGATAAGAAACTAGCGGACCAAAGAAACTGAGAAACGTTGTTTGCTGAGTCCCAGCCCCCAAACCTCAAAGCAGCATGTAAGTTTAGAGTTGGTAAAAACCTGCGTATGACCTAAACTGGAATTGACTTGTAAATCTAGATCAATAGGAGCTTCTTTTTGCTCTCAGCTACCAGGGCAGTAAGGATTTATCTCAGGGTGCAGGCAGCACATGGAAAAGCCTGACCAAAGAGAACAGTGGAATGAATCAAGTAAGAACAGGTGAGTCCCTCCATTATCACTGCTCGCCTTCTAAGTCCCTGAAATTCTAAGATGTGGCAGAAAAGGGGTGTAAGCACCATCAATTTCCATCCAGGATAGGGGAAGTTCGCCCTACAAATAAATTTTAGAGGTTCTTTTAATAACAAAGTTTATATTTTGATTATGCCAAGAGGTATGCTTATTCAATGTAATGGTTACTCCAACAGCTTTGACAGGGGCCTGGAAAAGGAAAAGCAAGGGAAGGAAGGAGACAGAGAAGCTCTTGTCAAGGAGGTAAGAGAGATTAAAACAATGTTTTAGAAGTCAAAGTTGGAGAATCTTTCAAGAGCTAGACTGTAATGTCCAATGTCATTGAATGAATTACCCAAAGAAGGATTGATTAGGTTCACACTCCTTATTATTAGTGGTACCATGATAAATTTTAATCATCTTTGTACTAATTCTTTCGCGATTCCTCATTCAAATTGAGGCCAAGATTCTTGGTTTATAGATTGCAGAATTTACTTTCTTCTTCTTTATGAAAAAAATCAAAGTATTAAATTCAAGAGTGAGTACATTAATATATATATCACCCAGAGAATGCACAGAAAACAAGAAGATGGCTCAGCTCCTTTTTTGAAGGAACTTACAGTCCAGCCAGGGAGAACCCTTATTTAAATTGAGGAGCTCTGAATCTTCTGCCAACTTCAGAAGAAAGTTGTGAATTTTATTCTTTTTTTTTAAGATTGTATTTATTTATTAGAGAGAGAGAGCACAAGCTGGGGGAGCAGCAGGCAGAGGGAGAGAGAGAAGCAGACTCCCTGCAGAGCAGGGAGCCTGACGTGGGGCTCAATTCCAAGACCCTGGGATCACGACCTGAGCCAAAGGCAGACAGCTAACCAATTGAGCTACCCAGCCATCCCTTGAATTTTATTCTTTAAAGAAGACATATTGGAAATTATTCTTTTAAAAATCAGAAAATATTTGCTAGGTCATTTTGTAATTTTATGCCCTGCATATTCATTCTCTAAGGCTGCCACAACAAAATGCCACATGCTGGGTAGCTTAAACAACACACATTTATGTTCTCCAAGTTCTTGAGGCTGGAACTCTAAAATTAAGGTGCCAGCAGGTTTGGTTTCTCCTGAGGCCTCTCTCCTAGTCTTGCAGATGGCTGCCTTCTCCCTGAGTCCTTACCTGATCTTTTTCCTCTGTGCATGTACATGTCTGTGTCCTAATCTTTTCTTATAAGAATACCAGTCATATTGGATTAGGGCCCACTCTTTGACCTAATTTTACCTTAATTACCTCTATAAGGTCCTAGTTCTAAATACAGTCACATGCTGAGGTACTAGGGGTTAGGATTTCAACATATGAATTTGGGAGCAACTCAATTTAGGCCATAACACCCTGAACACCAATTCTCCACAACGCGGTGATTTGTACAGTCAAGTTAAGATGATTCATAAGAGCAGTGGATATTCCAACTGGATGAATTGGATCACATTACTTCAAACCAAACTATTAAAAAATACCTGGGAGAAAATATCATCTACCAAATAAATATTAGCTCTTATAATAGTGTTCCCTTAACTTTGAGCCAAGCTACCACTGACATGAATCTTCTCGGCTTGGGTTAGTTCCTCTGCTTTTCAGGGCAACAGTTGGATGTGATATCTGCTGTTTTCATTCCAATCCAGATTCTTTAAAGAAAAGCCCTTGGAAGTGTGTATACTGTTTACTTTTTCAATCCTGCATGGCAACAGGATTTAGTGTCTCCCTCATTTTAAAAAGCTCCTTTCCACGCCCCTCATGAGGCCCTCTAGGAGAAAAACATTTTCCACATATTCTGCTTATGTATCTTAGTAGCTGATTATACCTGTATGTTTGTTTCCAAAATACTACCAGTTATAACTTGCACAACTTGGAAGCTTGCATATCGGTTCATTATGCAAAAGTCTACATTTACAAGAAAATCTGTCTCTCTTTTCCTGCAGGCATCAAGTTGCAGCGCCCTGCCCTTTAATGCCATTCATAGGGTTTGGAAGGGTAGGGCAATGGCAGAACACATACTCATACATCATTGCCATTGCTGAAGAACTGGCTGGTCTTCACACTCTCCAAGGGAAATCATGTGTCTTCTATTAGAAAGCAAGGAGGGAAGCCCTACATCTCCCACTCTAAGAAATTCCTTTGGAGAACTGGATGATGCTGTAACCTGCCACATAGAATGAGACCAAGCCTAGAAACAGTGAAAGCCAAACAAACATGTAAACAAAATCCTATTTATTAATGGCAAATCATTCCATTAATTAACACCAAAAGCGAATGACTGTGAAGATTTTAACTGTGAATCTAAGAAATCTATTCTTATTAATTCTCAGTGGGATAAATGTAGTATTTTAGAATTTAGACGTAGGAAAAGTGCTTCCCCCCTTTACCCTCGGGGGAACTAGGAGACACCCTTTTCTTTAATAATGTAAACTATGTAACAGATTTTCCAACCATGATGCCTTGGCTCACGAGTATACCCTGGAGTGCTTGTAGGTGTGCCCAAATATTGATCTTTTCAGCCCTCAGGTTATCTGGATCGCAGGGTAGATAATGCTGGCGCCTCTGTTTCCTGCCCTGTCCCTTAAAATAATTATAATGTTCAGTTTGTAATATAATGTCAGTTATGATATAGTAGGTAAAAAGCCCTGTTGTAACTGACCATATTTTCCTTTTTTCCCCCTCCCCTTGTATGTCAGGAAGCTCTGAAATAAATGTGAAGTTCAACTGCATAAATTATAGAGTTAGAACATTTTCATTTTCTTTTCTCCCTTTGCTCTGATATTCTATTTTATTAATCTTATTTTTTTTAAAGATTTTATTTATTTATTCGACAGAGATAGAGACAGCCAGCGAGAGAGGGAACACAAGCAGGGGGAGTGGGAGAGGAAGACGCAGGCTCATAGCGGAGGAGCCTGATGTGGGGCTCGATTCCAGAACGCCGGGATCATGCCCTGAGCCGAAGGCAGATGCTTAACCGCTGTGCCACCCAGGTGCCCCAATTTTATTAATCTTATTTTGCATATCTTTTATGCAGATAAATCCCTTTGGTAAAAAAAAATCATGATAAAAGTTTCTATTAGTGGCATTAGAGGAGTTGAAATATAAAATGCAACCATACAAACATTGCCCCGACTGCTTTATGTTATTCATCAATTCATGATCGTCCTAACAAGAAAAATGACCTTTGATGAGGTCATTAGACTGTAGTTAAGCACATGTTTTCATATCCAATTCTCAGTTGTTTCTTCCACATGGTCATTTATTATACTGCTAAAGAAAAGTATATTTAATGGCTCTTAACAATATTTGGTTGATATGTGCAGTGCATTACTGGATGGAAATAGTTAATAAGTGATGATATAGAGCAGTGGAGATATGGAGCTTGTAGGGAGCTTCTAAGATAAAGAAGTTGAAACTTATAACTGCAAGTTCCTTTAAAAATAATCTCAATAATTCTACTATATTCCACCTTCAAAGAATCTCTCCTTTTCACCAAGTTATTACAGATAGCATTACTGATGAAGATCTTGATATATCAAAGAAATAATTGTTAGAAATAGTTCTACCGTAGTCCAGAGTACCAAAATATTCCATGACTCCATTTCTCCTATTACTGGTACACAGTAACACTGGGACACTATAAATCTGCCTAATGGCTATAAAACACCAATCAGGAAAGGCTTAACTATTCCCGGTTTTGAGTTCATAAATGAACCCTATGTGGTGCGATAAAAAAAGGAATGCTTTGCTAATATTTTTCAATGTAAGCTAATGTGTAATTCCAAAGATCAACTCAGTAAATCTGGGTGGTTTCACTCAAAGAAAAAATAGTCTTTAAAAATGCACAGACTACATATTCTTAATAAAATAGCCCCAACAAATAAACAAACGAATGAAACAAAACAAAAACAAAACAAAAAAAAAGGAAAATAGCCCAGAAATGTATATTTTTCTGCCAAACTTCTAAGTTTAAAATAGCAAAGAGTATGAGGTTTTTACATATTAATAAATGCTTGGAGTTCAGATACTGTGCAATAAAAGGAACCCATAGACTTTAATAGTAAGCAGAGCCAGAGGCAAAATTGAAATTCAACAATTTATAACTTTACTTAGGCTATAAGTCTACATAAAAGAATACTGCATCTCCAAATAAAGGTAGATGCTTAAGTCAGTATTTTATTTGAATATATCTTACCAAAAAATTTTCATAAAGTTATATTTGCATTCAGCCCCTTTCCAAATTGTGCTTGTACTATTGATGAGAACGTAAGTCTCGAAACAAGATTTATAAAGTCATCACTTTCCTTTCAAATGTTCAAATTAACATAATACTGAACAGTAGTGTCATTTTAGACCTTGGGAAAATAACCTAACCTTTCTAGCCCTAGTTTTCTAACCTATGTAATGGAAATAATATTACCTACTTCATAGAGTTGTTTTGAGAATTTAGTAAAATCACATACATAAGATGATGACCACAGAGTCTGACATACACTAAATATCTAACAAGTGTTAGCTGCTAATGTTATTATGATAATGATCTTTACCATTATTATTCTGCCACTATCCTTTCCTGGTAGTCTTATACTTAAAACCGTCTCAAGGGTACCTGAATGGCTCAGTCCGTTAGACTGTCTTTGGCTCAGATCATGCTCCCAGAGTCCCAGCATTGAGTCCTGCATCAGGTTGTGCTCAGTGGGGAGTCCGCTTCTCCCTCTGACCCTCCCTCCTCTTGTGCTCTCTCTGTCAAATAAATAAATAAAATCTTCAAAAATAAATAAATAAAACCATCTCAGATCCCAGTTTCTTCCGACATTTTCTTAATTATTCTGTAATTTCAGCCATGGAGATTCTCAGTAACATCCAGATGATGATGATGATGATGATGATGACAATAGATGATAATGAGGACAATAAAACCAAAGTCCCCAAACAGCTTGTTGTGAATGATCATGTGAGTCTGGGGGATTCTTATGTAGTATTATAGCCAAGAAATACAGGAATGTTTCAACCTAGTCTTTGTCTAGTTGTTTCTTCTCACATGATTTCCACATTGAAGAAATATTCACAAGGATCCAGGGGAAATAGCAAAAAAGTTACCAGTTTATTAGCTTGTCCCATACTTAAATTCCAAGGCAGAGATCTCTGGTTAGCTGTGTTAATGAATGTGACCTGGTGAAAAGGATTACTTTAAGTGATTTTTTCACTAGTTTAAGTATAAATCCATATTTTAGGGTCTTGCTAACTTCAGGTTGACCACTTGGTAAAAAGACTAAAGGGATGAGATTGTTCATGGTTCTTAAGAAGGGCAAAGAAAGAGAGTAGGATGAGTAGGATTACCTTTGGAGAAGACCCTTCAATGTTCTCTGGCTCTTGCTTCATGGTACAAGAGGAAGAAGGGAGATTCACAATTAAGTGCAGGACCTTATATACCATATACCCCCAACCACAGTTAAATGTGGTCCAACAATGTTTAAGATTTGGTTCCAATTAGATTAATATTCCCTTGGAAGGTTAGCGTTTCCTTAGAAGAAGGAAGGAGATCCTTCTCTATTCTATTTCCCAAACAATGGTTCAAGAAACTTTTGAACCTATAAATAAAGAGAAATGGAATGTAGCTGTATAACACATCAAGAAATAATAATTGCTCAAATATGTCTGAAAAATAATAATGAAATTTTAAGTTCTTGCCTTCAAGCATTCTAAAAAATTATGTTTTTAGGACCTAACTAGAAAGGCCTAACATCTTTGAAAGTATATCTCTTCCTGAAAATGAGAACTCTGAATAATAGAAATGAATAGATTTTTTTTAAAAAAGATTTTTTTTATTTATTTATCTGACAGAGATAGAGACAGCCAGCGAGAGAGGGAACACAAGCAGGGGGAGTGGGAGAGGAAGAAGCAGGCTCATGGCGGAGGAGCCTGATGTGGGACTCGATCCCATAACGCCGGGATCACGCCCTGAGCCCGAAGCGCTTAACCGCTGTGCCACCCAGGCGCCCCCACGAATAGATATTTTTAAAGACCTTGTTGATTGGTTTAGCTCTCAACTAATCAATCAAATACAGTTATTAATCATCAATGAATATTTATATATATACAAAGATGGAAGACCTTCTCTATGACAGCATGAAATAGAAAAGAAAGGACAAAAAAAATTTTTTTTTTGTAAAATCAGCGTAAGTGACAGTAGCTAAAGATCATGCAGATAACAACCAAGTGGAAAAATATCCTCCAAGGCACTTTGTGCTCTTACAATCTTCTTGCCAATCAACTACTTTACTATCATACTGTATCATAAATGATTCTTAAGCATACTCATAATTGGCAATTTTATTCTAATCTTTTTTGTTTGTTTTGAACATTGAATATATTTTTAAAAGTCCTACAGACTGCAAGGCAAAATACCAAAAAGACTGACCCAAGATTTTCTTTATTTAATCACAGAAAGTAAGAAGAGGAACTTGCTGCCCATTTTTGAGTTGGTCCTTATTAGGGCTGAATCACAACAGTTTGTGAATGTTTCACAGATTCCTGAAAATATCAGTTACATTTCAATGATTCAGTTTTAAATTACTTTTATATCATAAAAGGGAAATAAAATTGGCTCAGACTCCCTTATTCATTCATCCATTCAGGATCTGACTCTCAGGAAGATACAATCTATGGAGCAGAGAGTTATTATATAATGAGGCAATTAATGCAATATAGATGTTAAAGAAGGTATTTGGGAGTAGAGAAGAGGACGCAAGTCACTCTGCCTGGGGGGAAGGGAAGGAGGTGTGGGAAGGATTCAAGGAGAAGATGGAAAAGCTGTTTTCAGTATGACTAAGAGAACCAGGTGGACGAGGCAGGGTACGAGGTGTGGCAGAGGTGGAGGAAAGGACATTCTAGATGGAAGGAAAATCTGCATACATGCATAGAGGCATGGCAAAATATACATGTTTGGGGAGTTGACAATCCTTTTTGCCTAGAAATCATAGGAGAAATGAAAAAAATAAATAGGAGAGAATGCAGGTAGATGCAGCTAGAAAATTTAGCAGTAAACACGTGGTGAAAATAAGGCACAGTAAGGAGTTTGAAACTGAATCTCTGATGATTTCTGAAGGGGGAATTAGTGGTAGTTTATTTGAAAAGTGTATTTTAGATTTTTTTTAAAATTTATTCATTTGAGAGAGAGGGAGCACACATGAGCCGGAGTGGGGGGTGTGGGAAGAGGGAGAAGCAGGTTTCCCACTGACCAGGGAGCCCAATGTGGGGCTCAATCAGTGGACCCCAGGATCATGACCTGAGCCAAAGGCAGATGCTTTACCATCTGAGCCACCTAGGCATCCCTGAAGAGTGTATTTTAAAAGAAAGGTTAGTAAAGAAGCCATCGTAAAAATTAGTGTTCAACTGAACATTGGCAATAGAAATAGAGAGAAGGAGATGTTTAGGAGATTTAAAAAAAAAAGCAAACAAACACAGGTTAGAGGAACAGATTAGATATTGAGGATGGAGGAGAAGGAATGATCTAAGATGAAGCCCTAGCATGCTATTAACAAATTATAGAGATAAAGGAAAGATCCAATTAGTGGGGAAATCTATGAGCTCAGCTATGAGTTGGAGGTGCTTCTGGGACAACCAGGTGAAGCTCTTCCATTGTCATTTAGGTAGATTCTGTGGCCAAGAGAGAGGTTTGGGCGAGATAAAGATTTGCGAATCATTGCCACTCAGTTGGCAGTCTAGGCTATGGAATAAGAAAAGACAGCCCAGAGAGAAAATGTAGACAGGAGAGAAGTGACTCACTCTCATTGCATAATAACTGAGTCATCAGATGGGATATCAGGTCTGATTACTTACTGATTGTACTTTAAAAAGACCTGGGCAAGGCTGGGTTGTCCCAAAAGGCAAGGAGTGATCTCCTTAGTGGCCCTCTGGCAAGGGTGGAGAAGTTGTTTCCAGGTCATTTTTTCCCCCTTTGAATTCTCATCCTTTCTATCCCTTTGGTGTCAATGCTTCCACCTGGTTTACTGGCTCCTCTCATACCTGGTCTCTTTACATAAGCCTCTTCTCCAATCCATCCTACACATTGTTTCCAGGTGAATCTTTATAAACACCTCTTTGCCTCTTCCAATGGTCCTATAGATTGCAAGGCAAAATATCAAAAAGACTAATCCAACATTTTCCTTATTTAATCACAGAAAATAAGAAAATATACTTCTCAAAAATGGCCAATCTACATTTCAAACATTTTTCAGAAACAGCAATGCTACACAGTGAAAAGAGACAAACTTTGGAGCTAGACTCAATCTGAACTCGGTCTATATGAATAGTACTATGTAGAACCATATGCAACCTCCAGCTTTATAGGCTAAAAATGGCTGGATATCAGCAGTTTCATATGGTTCGACCTAATAACTTTATGAGTCAGGGCTCACTGACGAATCAAGTTAATCTCTCAGAATTTAATTCCCTTTATTTTTTTTTGTTATAGAATTAATTTATCTCACACCACAGAATTTAATTCCCATTTGTCGCATATGTGCACAGAGCCCGTGAGCCCTAATTGTCCCAAAGATGCATTCCCAGGTCATTGCATTGGGAGGCAATGAAATATGGCTTTAACCAATCTAATTATCAATTCCTTCTTCCTTTGGTAGAAAAATTTCTTTGCTTTGGGTCAAGGCAGAATCTCAGGAGATAAGGAAAGCATTTTGAGCTCAAAAAACTTAACTTGATGGATCCATGTGTTTAAGTTTTTCTGTTGGAGACTGGAAATGGAGAAGTTTTCTCTTTCATTTTTTCCAAGGTCTATTACTGATCACCTATTCTTTCTTCAGTCTCTTCTGAGGGGCACATTTTCTCTTTATAAACATGAATATTATCACTTGGGTGAGTCAAATATTATTCAGACCTGAGAACCATCCTCTTTCTTCAAAATGACTTTGCCTATTTTTTATCTCATTCCTTAGTTTGGATTTCATAGTTCAACTCTCAGAAGTCAACCTCGTTTCCAAGTTCTTGGAGACAGCTCACTATGCTTTCATGTAAGTTTACATTGTGGTGTTGAACATTTTTAAAGCAGGAGTTCTGATGGTGGGGGGGGATGGAGAGAGAAAACATCATCATGTAAAACGCACAAGAGAAGCTGCTCTAGTTGAAGCAGGAGTAGGACTGGGAGCACAAAGAGCCCCCAGACTCACCTCTCTCACCCATGATGCACCTAGAGCTCCACAGAACATACCACGAACTCCACAGTAATATCTGAGAAGTACCCTTTTGATTGAATTTCTACCAGGTGCATGTGTATGCATGTGCATGTGTGTATGTATGTGTGTGGGTTCTTGTGTGTTTTTCGTAGACCCAATTCAGGAACTGGTAAGCAGAATCCATTGATAAAACAATACTCCATCCAATGTCATCTTAAAGAAATGTTATGATAAATTGGAGAGCTATTAATGATGAAAAATTTAACAATTTTAAAGGTCAGACAACCAGAGTATTAATTAAATTAGAAATTTGTAAATAGTTACTGTTTATTAAACCCTCCAAAATAGTGTTCTCTCCAACTCACATCCTGACTGTAGCTACTGTTTACTGGTTAATGTTAAGTTGTCATGCAGCTATATTCACCGATGTAGGAACTTATAAATATAGGCTTCTATAGCGGTTGTTCTTAATTTTGTATGGTTTATGGGCTTCTTGAGGAACTAGATAAAAACTATGAACAGTTCTCTCCAGAAAAAAAATTGCATGGCCACAAAACTCAAAAACAAATTTTATAGTTTAAGGAGGTGACAAAGCTTCTAAGGTACTTTACAAGATATCAAGAGGTCCTTTCTATAGTACGGAATATCTGTCTATTAATTGACACAGATTTCATGGTAAGAGGAAAGGAAAGAAAACAGCTTCTAATTGTGCCCTTGAAGACACTGATGCATTAAGTGCTGGTTTAAACTTCAATTATTGTTATTAGTAGAAAGTGCTATGTTATGCTGTATTAACAAACAGTACCCAAATACCAGTGGCTTGGCATAATGAAAGTTTCTCATTCACCTGTGCAATGTAGATTTGTACATGTGTTTGGTGATTGCTGTCACTCAGACACAAAGGCTGATGGGGCACCACTATCTAGGCAATGCTTTCTGATCACTGAGATAGGAAAAGCCAGTGTGGTTTATCACACACCGACTTCATGGTGTGGAAAAGACAAGTATCCTTTATTCTCAGATTTCATCAGCCAAGTAAGGGATATTCCATGTGTGACTTTAAGAGGCAGGGAAGGGAAGGAGGAAAATGAGAAATAATGAATATTCCTCTTGTATTTGTTTTAAGAGTTAGTTCTAGATGTTATTCACTATTTCTTAGTTTTTATAAACATGGTCATCTGTCCTGTTTCTTTGTAATCAAAACCTTTACTTTTAAAAAATTTACTTATTTGAGAGAGAGGGAACAAGAGAGAGCATGAGCAGGGGGAGGGGCAGAGGGAGAAGAAGACTCTCCACTGAGCAGAGAGCCTGATGCAGGACTTGATCCCAGGACCCTGGGATCATGACAGAAGTCAGACGCTTAACAGACTGAGACACCCAGGAGCCTCAAAGCCTTAAACTTTAAAAAGTTGATATGTTTCAAAAAGATTCTCATCAAATATTATTTATAATTATGCATGGGTTCTACTATTTATTTATTTATTTAAATTATGATATGTTAGTCACCATACAGTACATCATTAGTTTTTGATATAGTGTTCCATGATTCATTGTTTGCATATAACATCCAGTGCACCATGCAATACATACTCTCCTTAATACCCTTCACTGGGCTAGCCCATCCCCCTACTTCTTTTTTTTTTTTTTTTTTTTTTTTTTAAAGATTTTATTGATTTATTTGACAGAGATAGAGACAGTCAGTGAGAGAGGGAACACAAGCAGGGGGAGTGGGAGAGGAAGAAGCAGGCTCATAGCAGAGGAGCCTGACGTGGGGCTCGATCCCGGAACGCCGGGATCACGCCCTGAGCCGAAGGCAGACGCTTAACCGCTGTGCCACCCAGGCGCCCCCATCCCCCTACTTCTAATACTTTGTTTTTTGAAGCTATATTCTGACTCAAACCTTCCAAAATTGGAAAATCTATCCCTTAGCCTTATGCAACTGCCAATATAAAAACATGCTAAAATAGTCTGGGGGAGATGGCACACTCATTGTCACTTTCAACTGAGGTAATTGAGTCAACGATGTAAAAATTATGATTGTTGTGGTGCCTACTTTCTACCATTCCAGAGGTGTGCAGGCCTATGTAAATATTCAACTATCATCTCTTGTTGAAGCCTTCCTTAGCCCTCCAATTCTTCCCAGAGGACTCTGTATGCCTTTTCGCATTTACTTCACTGGCGCATAATTGTCTATAATGCCTTTCTGCCCCATTACACCATAAGATCACTCATTCATTCAACAAATATTTAATTTTTTTTTTTTAAAGATTTTTATTTATTTATTCGACAGAGATAGAGACAGCCAGCGAGAGAGGGAACACAAGCAGGGGGAGTGGGAGAAGAAGAAGCAGGCTCATAGCAGAGGAACCTGATGTGGGACTCGATCCCATAACGCCGGGATCACGCCCTGAGCCGAAGGCAGACGCTTAACCGCTGTGCCACCCAGGCGCCCCTCAACAAATATTTAATTTTAATCTACCTTATATTCTCACTTTTAAAACAGGGCCTGGTACAGATGGCAGTTTAAAAATTATAAATAAATTTAAGAATAGTTAATAATATAATAGTGTTATTTTTCTTATTTATTGATTGATTGATTTATTTAAATTTTATTTATTTATTTGTCAGAGAGACAGAGCACAGGCAGGGGAAGCAGCAGTCAGAGGGAGAAGCAGGCTCCCTGCTGAGCAAGGAGCCCAATGTGGGACTTGATCTCAGGACCCGAAGGCAGATGCTTAACCAACTGAGCCACCCAGGCATCCCTTTTAGTGTTATTTTTGTAGTGTGACTGTTATTTATTGAAAGGAAGCCAGGATCCTTAACCATTTATTGAGTACTTTTCATATAGTCTGGCTTTTGTGCTAAATGTTTTATATGTGTTATCTCCTTTAATCCTCATACTAACCCTAGGGTTTGGCATTATTATTCTTAAGGGATGACTCCACTTCTACCACTCTAGTTTCAACTGCATCTAACACAGTATTCACCGGTTCCTGAGTTAGAGGGTTTGCTATCAGCAACTTTCCATCCCTTGGCATTTAGGAGTGTCACTCTGTTACGGGTTGAATTGCCCCCCCCACCATTTCATATGTTGAAGTTCTAATCCCCCAGTACCTCAGAATGTGATCTTACTTGAAAACAAGGTTATGACAGATATAATTAGTTAAGAACATACTAGAGTAGAGTGGGCCCCTAATATGGTGTCCTTATAAAAAGGGGAAATTTGGACAGAGACACACACAGAGAGAAAGCCACAGGAAGCTTGGAATACATTGCTATAAGCCAAGAACCTACCAGGAACTAGGAGAGAGATCGAGAACAGATGCATTCCTAGTTCCTTCAGAGGGAGCACAGACCTGCTGACACTTTGATTTTAGACTTCTGGCCTCCAGAGCTATGAGACAATGAGCTTCTGTTGTTTATGGAACACAGTTTGTGGAACTTTCATCAACTTCACCAGAAAGTAATTGATCTGTGATATTAGTTTAAAATCAAATATTCTCAACTCTTCAAGAATACTGTAACTCATTAGATGTCCCCTGAATTTAACAAAGAGCCTTTTTTACTTATATATAGAAAAACAGGAAAAATCAGTGAGCTTCTTTCCCCTTCTGCCTGCCTTCCTTTCTTTCTTCCTTCCTTCCTTCCTTTTCTTTTTTTGGTGTGGTCAGCAAAACAAGGTTTATTGAGTGATAGCAAAGTGACAGTACATGGCTCCCACGGAGGGAGGGGACCCAAGGGGGTTGCCCAGTGGGCTTCTTTCAATCTCATGCCTCACCATTTGATCTTACTTGCATCTCAACCCATCCTTTACTATTTCTTCTGCAACAATAGAAAAGGTGTCCACAGCATGCCTGGTTGGCTCAGTTGGTTAAAAGTCCAACTCTTGATCTCAGCTCAGGTCTTGATCTCAAGGTTATGAATTCAAGCCTGGTGCTGGATGGGAAAAAGGCTGGAAAAGGTGTCTTATTTCTCACCTACAGCTTTCCTTCTACATCTGCACCGGGTTCCATTTCTTCCTGCCCTAAAGAACCATCTTCCATTACTTTTTGCCTTTCCTTCTATATTTCAACTTCTCAATTTCTTCATATCCTTTCCACTGAATATTTCAATATTCTCAACTCTCTTACCTTAAAAAGAGCAAGAAAAATGATTCTTATCTTCTTTCCCCCAAATTTACTTTGAGCTAATATGTACATCTATCCTATAGTTTTATGGGCAAAGTGTCTATACTCCTTGCCTCCTGATTCTCAACCTTCTTCAGCTCACTGACTCTGGGACTCTCCTACTCCTATCACTCAATGAAACACCATCACCACCAAGGTTATTTTTTTTTTTCTTAATCCAGTTACCATCTTCAATCCTTTCTTACCCAATTTTTATCAGTCTCTGACTCTTGTCAACTTTTTCTTTTAATGCTCCTTTCTTGTACATACCAAGACAACACATTCTTCCTGGTTTTCTTTCCACTTCTCTGCCCTTTCCATTTTAGCCTTCTCTGGGTGTTTCTCTTCCTCTGTTCATCCCTTAAATTTGGATTGGTTCTGTCCTCAATACTTTTTTTCCCACTGCCCTCTTTCCCTTATTTACATCCTCTCCTTGGCTTCAATTACCATCCTCTTGTTGACGGTTCTCATATCTTCCCTAAATTTTTTTTCATACTTTCCTTATTGCAATTAATTTTCAGTCAGCATCTATCCCTCCATTCGTCCAGTGTCTCTGTGTACCACAGAGGCTGGAAAGTAAATAATTTTCCAGACTCCTTTGCTTCTTGAGTTTTATGTATGCGTTAAATTCCACCAAATAAATGCATTAGCAAGAGATTTGGAAGGCAGAAGTGGGTGAAAACCATCCCTCTGTGGTTTTAATGATTTCCTCTGACAAGCAACACTGGAAGCATGGTTTTTCTGCATCATCATTCTAGCTCCAGAGATGATGAGAAGCAATGTGACAGCAGCAGTGGTAACTTCCTGGTTTTGCTTTCCTACTTCTGAATTACAGACAGAGGGGTGTGTTCTTGGACTCAATATCTCCAGTCACAACCTTATAATTTCTTCCTGATTTCATCAGAGTTAAGAGCTTCTCTAGAAAGTCGGTTCTGCCTGAAATCTATTTCTCTAGTCACATAACAACTTGTTAATTTCTTTGAGTCTTGTCTAATTAAGTGGATTCAATCCCTTTTTGTCTAAAATAACTAAAATGGTTTCTCCTTTTGCATTAATACTTATTTGAATCCTAGAATCTGGGCATTATTGCAACAAAAATGAAAATGTGTAGTACTAGCTGGGTGGCTGGGTAGTTGGTGACAAAAGGGTAGATATCACAGAGTGAAAACTTAAGCATTCTTGTTTTATAGTGCAAAAAGTTTTGGTAAAACTGTCACTTGCAATTCCTTGCATACCATCCATACCAACCATATGCTGACAGAGCCTACAATTCAAGTGAAAATAATTGGAAAAACTCCTGTTAATGGGAGTCAGCTGCTTCTTGCCTCTTACCAAAGTTGTGAGAGAGTCATGAATTGATGCTAGTTATAAGAGGTGGTTCTGGCTCTAAAGAGGAGGCACAGAGAAAACTAAGCCATAGCCCAGCCTTTCTCAAGCATCCCCATGAAGACTTACCAGGCAGATAACGGGAACTTGTTCCTGGTGACAAAGGCAGATCAAAAATGCTGCCTTCTGACTGAAGGTTTTGATTCAGACAGCTTCAATCTGGGGGTAAGTGGCAGGTGTGGAGTGAGCATGAAGGGCAGACCAGAGACTTCGATCACTCTATGCCTAGATTATCGGCTGTGCTGTGGTTATCTGGAAACACAAGAAGCACACCAAGTTTTTGAGGAAAATTTATCGTTAAAAATAACTTGCAAGCCTGGCTCACAAAAGCCTGTATTTTTTTTTTTTTAAAGTTTCTTAAGCAAACTCTGATCTCCAAATCTGCACCATCAGGAAGCAGGTGTGAAAGATGTTTTGCCTCCTAATGAGGGCATGGCCCCACTACCTACTTCAGATATAACCACAGAAAACACGGACAGGGATATCCCTACCACAGAGCAGAATTGGGAGTTGAAAGATAGAGTAACCAAACTTACCTTAGTGTCAGAGTAGGGAGTTTATCTAATTTCTGCCAGTGGAATTTGAAAACAATAGAAATCAGTGATTTTCATGCATTTCCAGTTCTTTCATTTTCTGAATAGGAATTTGTATTGCAGTTATTTGATTCCTATCCCATCTTTGTATACTGGTCTGGGCAGAGGTTTATGGAGAAACTTTTTTTTTTTTTTTTTTAGTTTTTAGGTCACTGGATCATAAAAATCCACATTCAGTCCTAATTGAAAGGACATGTATCACCCAGAAACTGGGTTTTGCCACTCAGCAATCCTGGATTTTGAACTAATGCAGTAAACCGATAATACTTAGGGATTCTCTTTCTTGCATAGGGCTGACTGTTCTGTGTATAAAAAAATAGTGCACTCAGATTTTTGGGTCACCAAAGTGCCAGACTTTGGCAGAGGCTGCAGGTTGTGTCCTCGATACCCGTTCTTTGCTTCTTCTATAGCAACAGCAGTATCAGGTAGGAACATGGCTACAAAGCTAAAGATTCTATTTCTTAGCTCCCTTTGTAGCTAGATGTGGTCGACCGTGAAACTAAATTCTGGGCAAGGGATGTTAACAGAATTAATGTATGAAGCTTCTATTCATGTTTTTAAAAACAGTATACCCAACTTTCTTCTCCATTTCCTCCTGGTCAAATGTGGAATAGTCACCTTGGAACACAATAGGAAAGCCGTGCCCAAGGACCTGGGTCCTTGGGTGAACTTAATGGTACAAGCTGCCATATTTGCCAGGGACCCCTTTTAGGTGAGACAGAAATGGATTAAACCTGGTTCAGTCACTGTTGCCTGGTGTTTGTTACAGCAGTGGCATAGTCTCTCATTGCCTAGTGCCTTCCCCAAGCAATCCTCTTGCCAACTACACTCTGTCCCACCCCATTCACAGATTCCACTGACATCGCCTTTTTTTTTTTTTTTTTTACTTTTTTAAAAAAGATGTTTTATTTATTCATAAGAGAGAGAGAGAGACAGTGAAAGCAGAGCAGGGGGGAGGGTTAGAGGAAGAAGCAGGCTCTCTGCTGAGCAGGGAGCCGAACCAGGGCTTGATCCCAGAACCTGGTTCCATCCCAGGACCCTGGGATCATGACCTGAGCCAAAGGCAAACTCTTAACTGAATAAGCCACCCAGGGCCCCTGACATTGCCTTAAAACTCCTCTTTCTTCCAAACTCATTTAGAAGTGGCTCCTTTCCCCCACTGCCCATCAGTACCCAACTTTTACTCCTGCTACTCTTTTGCAATTCCATATGATAATACTTAATTTGCTGTATCATAATTGTTTGTTTTGCATTCTTATTCATCTTCCTCATTAGAGTATATCTTCTTGAGGCGGTTGAAACAATCTCTTGTTCCTCATGGGTTTCCTAGTGTCTACTGCCTGGGATATAATAAGCAATACATACATGTTAATAGGAGTAAAAGGTCCAGTTTTGAAACTGATCTAAATTTCTTGAACAGCTTTCCTTTGATGCTGTTCAGTTGTAACATGTTTCTACTGCACTGACCCGAAGGATTGCAATATAACAGGATTAGAGGGTATGTAGGGTATATTTACCTAAGTCTGTAGCTGAACCTTATTTTTGTATGCAGGCCATGATAATCACATATTTCTCAAAAAAACCAAAACAATGAATGCAGAGATAAGAATGTGTTGAGAAAAGTCTGAGGACCATCAGAAGACATGGGTGTGCCTCTCAGTACTATCATATACTAGTCTTGTGTAAATCATAGGTGATTATAGAAACATTCAATTTCACTAACTGATAGAAACTGGCATTCTGTCACACACATTATAGAGTTTCTCTGAGGCAAGAGGAGAGTGATATGAGAAATGTCATACTTTTAGGAAGTTTTTTAAAAATGGAAGAAAATGAGGAAAACTGTTTAGCACTTAGTTTTTGTTTCATACTCTGTTTATTTTTCTAATACATTTCTTTAGAAATAATATGATAACAAAAAACCTGAAGGGGGGAAATGGAGATCTGTTAAGTTATTAAGTTGTATTATGAACACATTTAACTTTTCCTTAGAATATAGGCAAAAAAAGTTGTTTCCACACTCAGCTTTACTCTCAGTTATTAATTAGCATAAATTCAGTGTAAAATATAACTATTTTAAAACTAATAACGTACTTAAAACTGTATTTTCCCATTGGCTTCTAAAAAAACTTTGTTTAAATAAATGATCTGTTTTTATATTTGAAAACAAATTTAGTAAAATCATCATCAAGAAAAAAATCAAGTCTTTCTCAGGAGCAAAAAGTAAATTAGGTGGTTTGAACGAAAAGCTAGTACATTCATTGAGTCATTTTGCATCAAAGCAAAAAAAAGCCTGCTTCCATGAACAACTTCAGTAAAATTCTAGTCTAGTTTACATAGACAGAAAACTAGACAGGAAATGTTTAGTAATTTTGATCCCAAGCTATTCAAAATACATAATAAGATCAATTATTTTGTTCATATTTCCCCATCATTTTGAAAGTAAAAACTGTAGCAAATGAAATTTCTTGATTAAACCAATTACTTGTTTCACTATATCAATGCTTGTTTTGGCATCATATAGATAAGAGATTTCGAAAAGAATTTAAAATCTGAAAGAGTCATTAAGATCTACCCTGAAAAATTCCAGGTTTGCTTGACTGTGAATTTAAAACTGAGACTGGAAGAGCCCTGGCATCTCCTACTGGAGCATATGAGCAGGTCTGGCTTCTGTCAATGAAGCACAAATAAAGTAGGTCATATAAACATGCTGAGCAACTGGAAGTGGGGCTGCCCTAAAATAGCAATAGCATACCAGTTTTACTGAATATCCCAAAAAAGGATAGACAACATTAAATGCCCCTAATTAGTGAGGGTTAAAAAGAAAACATTATAATTAGAAAAGAAGTATTTTTAATCAAAGAGATACTACTCAAGGCATCTATAAAGTAATTATGAAATGATTTTATAAGCAGTGGCAGAAGAGCAATAAAATGTGAGTTCACAGTCAGAAAAATAATTGAGAATAACTGCAGCCAAGTTCAGAGACCTAGAGTCACAGTGCTGGGACTTAATTGGTATGAATATTGTTCATTGACCTAGACTATGTTGAGAATTTGTATTTAGAGTTTAATACCTCTGTGTCGTTAAGAAATAGACAAACTAAGGAACAAGACTTTTCTGAACCACAGTGCCACGCTGGGCAAGCAGATACGAGATTTGTAGAAGCTCAGTTGGAGAAAAGACATTAATGCAAAAGAAGCTTGCTTAGAATTTAATTCTTTTTTTTTTTTTAAGGTTTTATTTATTTATGTGACAGAGAGACAGCCAGCAAGAGAGGGAACACAGCAGGGGAGTGCGAGAGGAAGAAGCAGGCTCCCAGCGGAGGAGCCCAGAACGCCCGGGATCATGCCCTGAGCTGAAGGCAGATGCTTAATGACTGCACTACCCAGGCGCCCTAGAATTTAATTCTTGGAATGGCTACAGAGGAAAGAAAGGAAAGAAGGGAGGAGGTTTTGATAGAGAAGGCTTTGAGAGATAGGTGTTCCAGGGAAGAATGATAACTAAAGCCTTTCTAAATCTATGACTTAAATGGTGTGATTCTGGGGAAAAAAAAAATATATATATATATATATATATGTGTGTGTGTATATAATATCAACAAAATAATTGATCTTATTATGTATTTTGAATAGCTTGGGATCAAAATTACTAAACATTACCTGTCTAGTTTTCTGTCTATGTAAACTAGACAAGAATTTTACTAAGAATTTTATATATATATACAAAATTTGATATATATATATATATATATACACACACACAAAATTTGATTTTTATTTACGTTATTTCCCAAATCTTAAGGGGAATTCCAGATTCTTCATAACGCTCTCCAGGTGTAGAGTGGGTGAGAAACTTCTCTGGTGTACATGAAAAGGGCAAAGCCTAAGAACAGTCATATATTATTGATTTTCAGCTAGCCACCCCTGGTAATTTTAAAAAGATGAATATCTAAATTATGGGGTTGCAAAATCAGTATGAAAATCTATATGTCCATGATAACTCAAGTTGAAATATCACTACTCAAGAGAAGAGGATGAGGGTAAAAATCCAGTAGAAAAACTGGAATGAACTTGTCTCTTTATGCCACATGGTAATGAAACTAAATAGTAAAGAAGATACAAAACCACTGACATACAGAGAGGGCTATACAGTTGTTTGTTTTATCCTGGGGCACCTGGGTGGCTCAGTTGGTTAGGCATCTGACTCTTGATCTCAGCTCACATTTTGATCTCAGCGTTGTGAGTTCAAATCCAGGGCTGGGCTCCATGCCAGGCACAGAGCCTACTTACAAAGTAAAAAAATAATGATGTTTCATCCTGTCAAAGCATTATCTTGTGTCCAAAATTTGCTAATGTGATCAATCTTAAATATAAATCTGCATCAGCTACTCTATTATTTAGGTACTTTGTAACAGCAATACTCCAAATTCATTAGCAAATTACGTATTAATCAGTTTTGCAGAAGTGATAAGCAACTCAAAAGTCTCAGTGGCTCAATGACAAACATTAAATCTTCCTTGTGTAACATAACAATGATTGTGGGTCATCTGCTGTGGCTCTGCTCCACATAGCTGCCTCTCAGAGCACCCAGCATTAAGGAGCAGTCCTTATTTGGGACATGCACTCTCGTTGCAGGAAGTTGGACACATGCAATGATTCTTAAATCTTGAATGAAGTAAACATTTCATCTGCTTATATGTCAGTAGCAAAAGCAAGTCACATGAACAAGCCCAACATATTGGATTGGACAAATAAACTCGTCCTATAGAAGGCACTGTAAGTCACATCCAAATGGTGGATTATATTATCCTTTTACAAGAAAGGGAAGTATGCAACTGGGATTGATAACACAGAAACTTTATACTGTAAGCTTTGGGGAGTTAATGAATGGTTTCTGTAAGGATAGCAGCAGATTCAGATTTGTGTTAGATTGATCACCATAGCAAATTTTGAAGGGAAAAACATGTTTCCATGACAAGATAAAACATTTTCACAGCTCCTATCTACTTCAGTGGTCCTGGGTTTTCTCGGTGAACATTCAGGCTCACTTGTTCATACCTTTCTATTCTACTGAAAGTATACTCTGAAAGGTCACCTATAACCCACGATTTCCCTTTAAATCCATCCATGTTTTACCTTCATATTCTTCAGCATTTGACATTGTTGATCACATTCTCTTTAAATCTCCCTCATCCCTTGGATTTTAGGATATAATTCTCTCCTGCCTCTTGTCTGGCCTCTTCTGTTTACTTTAAGGGTTCTTCTTCCTTCTCTTGCGAGGTGGTATGGTTCTTTTGAGTGCCATCCTTGGCCACGATTGTCTTTCTTCTGTATGTGCTCAGTCTTTATTCTCTCATCCATAACTTTAACTGTCTCCAGAGTTACAATAATTTCACAGCTGTGATTCTAACCCTGATCCTGCTCTTGACCTTCAAATTCATGATTCCCTCCTAAGGCATTTCCCCAAATAGTCCATGTTTCCATGAGCCTCCAGAACTTTGTATTCATGTACTTCTCTTTTTTAAATATTTTATTTATTTATTTGACAGAGAGACAGTGAGAGAGGGAACACAAGCAAAGAGAGTGTGAGAGGGAGAAGCAGGCTTCCCGCCGAGCAGGGAGCCTGATGCGGGGCTCGATCCCAGGACCCTGGGATCATGACCTGAGCCAAAGGCAGATGCTTAGCGGCTGAGCCACCCAGGCTCCCCTGTATTCATGTACTTCTATGGGAAATATCTTTCCCCTTTATAGCCTTACCCTTATTTATATTTTTATAGTCAACTCAAATATTCCCTCTCTAGATGGCTCTCTCTCACTCCCTTTTGTAGTTTGACAGCCTCATCAATGAGAGTCCTTTGCACAGCTCCATCATGGCACTCAACACACTGCTGGTTTGCTTGCTTCTCTCTCCTTTAGAAACTCAGATGCTTTCAGGAAAAGACAGTTATTTGTTTTTGTATACATGGCAACAACCCCATGTCTAGCACATACCAGATACTCAAAAATGTTTTTAAGTGATTGAATGAATAAAAAATGAGTGAGTTAGTGAGAGATAAGTAGGATTCCTTTGACTCAGGAGATAAGTTTGGAGACTGAGAAAGAGTCAAGGAATCTTATCTATGACATATATATATGTTTATATTTATATATATATAAATTTTTTAAAAGATTTTATTGGTTTATTTGACAGAGAGAGTGAGAGTATAAGCACAGGGAGAGGGGCAGAGGGAGAGGGACAATCAGCCTCCCCACTGAGCAGGGAGTCGAATGCGGGGCTGGATCCCAGGACCCTGGGATCATGACCTGAGCTGAAGGCAGACGTTTAACCAGCTGAGCCACCCAGGCATCCCTCTATGATATATTTTTAGAAAAGTTCAAGGCCACAGTGTCTGCCACCAAGGTAATAAAATCTAGGACACTTTATGAGAATTTTTTAAAATGTCAAGTTTCATTGTCATAATAACCTAAAAAGTAATTTTATTCAAATTTTGTAAATGATCTTCTTATAATCAGATATCCATGTGTTTTTATTGTTCATGTTTTTGTTTGTGCTTATGATCATGTTGTTGTAAAGTGGAACTATTTTAATTATTCCTGGCTTTATCAGGCAGGGGTTCATTCAGAGAATCAGGGCCATTAGGGACCTATCTACAAGTCTGCCTATCTATCTATCTATCTATCTATGGATTTGTTACAGAGATTTGACCTTACACAATTGTGGGAGCTGGTTAAAAAGCAGTCTCTATAAGTCTCTTGTCTTTCCATCTAGTGCTGGAGCTTAAAATCCATGAGGCAGACAGTCAGGAAGAGAAGATGGATGTAAAGTCAGGAGGACCAAGAATAAACTAGACCCCATAAGCACAAGCTAGAATCTGCAAGGTTGGACTGAAACTGATGCCAGTTTTTGTTCCTCTGCCCTTAGTGATATGAGTATCCTGGAGTGGTTAGGGGGCTTCACCATGAAGGTAAAAAAATACACCTGTCCCAGGAGTCAGAGAAGCTGTAGGACGATCTAGCAGGAGGTGGAAGGGTTGTAGATGCAGCACCTGGCTTACACAAATTTCGTAAGCCAGCCTATAAGTGACAACGTGTGTGAGCAACAAAATAATTGCTGCCTCACTTCTGCCTTCCAAATCTTGCACAAGAATATCCTTTGTGGTTTACCCCAACCACAGACATACAAGAAAGGTCATTCTGGGAAATGTAGTTCAGGCTAGCCAAGTTGACACATTGCAAAGCCGACGTGCTGGCTTAGGAAAATTAAGTTATATGTGTATGCCAAATGACATCACAGCCTAGTGTATTTATTGAATATTTTTTTGTGTTCTGTTCTTTGGGCATTAACTCACAGAATTATCACAAGCCAGTGCTGTAGGGACAGTTATTATTCCCATTTTCCAGATGTGGAAACTGAATCACAAAATGGTTAAGTAACTTGCCTAAGATCATAGAGCCAATAAGTAGTAGCAGAAGCAGGATTAACCACCTGGGAAATACAGCTCGAGAGACTTTGCCCCTTGCCCATTATGCTCTGTCACCTCCCTGTGAGACAATGTGAGAAAAGCTGTAGTAGAATCAACAGACGGCAAAATGTAGTCTAAGCCTGTCAAGTGCGAAAGGACCGGCAATCAGCACTGATTTTCCACTGTGCACAACACAACATTGTTCGTCTGATTAAATGAATGATCAACATTTTGCTTGAATTTACTTTTTATAGACTTAATATTTTGGTTTCATGCCATATAAAAGCTATAGTGAAGTGTAAGGAATTTATATATTATTTATATATATTATTTATATTATACATATAATTTTTATGATGAAAATAATTAAAATCTGGGACACCTGAGTGGCTCAGTCAGTTAAGCATCTGCCTTCAGCTCAGGTCATGATCCCAAGTCCTGGGATTGAGTCCCACATTGGGCTCCTTGCTCAGCAGGGAGGCTGCTTCTCTCTCTGCCCTCATTCCCCCTGCTGTGCTCTCTCTCCCCCTCTCTTTCTCTGACAAATAAATAAATAAAATCTTAAAAAAAAAAAAGAAAAAGAAAAGAATTAAAATCAATATGGCTCTCAAATAGTGAACTCTTTAACTTATCTTGAGGCAAGCTGGGCTATTTCTGAGAAAGAAAGGTGTTGTGAGGAGCCAGCATCTCTTAGTATATCACTAATAAATTAAAGAATGAACAAGTGCACTAAAAATAAATAAATGAATCATTAGTTAAACCTTAGAGAAATGTTTTTTAGAAACCTTCAATCTTGGGGCTTCTGGGTGGCACAGTTGGTTAAAGCGCTTGACTCTTGATTTCAGCTCAGGTTGTGATCTTCAGGGTTGTGATCTCAGGGTCCTGATTTCAGGGTCCAGAGAGTAAGCCAAGCATCGGGGCTCTGTGCTTAGCTCAGAGTCTGCTTTAGATTCTTTATACCTCTGCTCCCCCCAAAACGAATAAATCTAAAAAAAAAAAAATCCCCAGAAACCTCAATCCCTACTATATGAGATATGTTTTTGACAGATGAATTAAATGTACGTGCGGATCTCCTTGTCCAATCACAAAAAGCCAGATTTTCACAACAAAATGCTTCCTCTTTGTCTCTGGGGGGAGCTTTTTAAAATGTTCCAAATGTGCTCTTGGAGGCAAAAGCAATGGGAATCAAGGTACGTCAGGATGATCATGGTTGTCTGATTGGTGGCCTTCTGAGAGTGTCCTTGTGCAATTCACTATGTAATTCAGCATTTGAAAATTAAAACGCATTTGGAGTTTTCTGTGACCATGGCTTTGCATTGCACAAGTCCCAAACTGCTTTCAATCACTTAACCACTTCCCCTTACATGGATTGCCTCCATTTCCTTTACAGTGCATCACGCGCTAGGAGAGGAGCTTGTCTGTGATGCTTGTGTTTCACCTGCCAAATGCTGTGCAGCTACACTTGGCACCCAGTCTGCTCCTAACCGACTCACCACGGCTCTATCCTAAAAATCTAATTTGTATGAAATCCTGAAACTACAATTCTCTAAAAATACATTCAGCTTTAGATAAAGTGTATTTTCCCAAAACTGGTTTTTTTTAAAATTTTCTTAAAGATTTATTCATTTATTTGAGAGAAAGACAGAGAGTGGCGGGGAAGGGGCAGAGGGGAAGAATGTCCAAGTGGGGCTGGATCTCATAAGCCATGAGATCAGGACCTGAGCCAAATCCAAGAGTCGGATGCTTAACTGACTAAGCCACCGAGGCACTTCCCAAAACTTGTTTATTAAAAGCCTTGCCTGCAGATCACCTGCTGCCCTGGCCCTGGAGCGTCTCTCAACCTGTGCTGGATTCTGCCTGCCCCAAACGCAGGTCCTGCCAAGCCCATCTTCTGCCTTGCCTGCTGTTTGGAATCCTCTCTCATCTTTTACGGAATCGCTGTGGATTCCCCACAAAACTCTCTCACACTTTTTTTTATCTCCCCTCAATCAAATCAGCTCCCTCTCTTCTCACCAAACCCTGATAATCCCACCCACTGCTGTCTATTCTACTTCAAAACACTCTGGATGTACATGCACTTTCTCAACCTTTATTTTAGTTTCAGGGAAATAGTCACCAGCTCAGGTGAAATCCTTTCCCCACTCCACCCGGCAGTTAATTGTTTTTCCACTCAGTGCTCCCACACTCTGGCTTAGATTTCTTTTTCTTTCGTTTTCTTCATTTACTTCTTCTTCTCCTTGCCCTTCCTCCTCCCTCTCTTCCTCCTCCATCTCTTCTGCTTCTTCTCCTTCTCCTTCTTTTACTTGACACAAGGTATTACTATTGCCTCTTGTAAAAGTTTAAAGTCCTGAGTTCCAATTATGCCTCCTCCACTAACAATGTGACATTATTCATGTCATCTAATCTTTCCTACAGTTTTTTCTCATCTGCAATATGTTAATAATAGTCATAATAAAATATAACATAGTTTTGATAAGATCTAGTACACACAGTGTTTACTACATGCCAGGCACCCTTTTAAGAGTAAACATAAGTTAATTTTTTAATGCTGCAAAAGAGTGGTGAAATAATTTCTAGCAAATTATGTAGCCATTAAAAATAAGGAGGTATAGGGATGCCTGGGTGGCTCAGTCAGTTAAGTGTCTGCCTTCAGCTCAGGTCATGATACCAGGGTCCTGAGATCAAGTCCCGCATCCGGCTCCCTGCTCAGTGGGGAATCTGCTTCTCCCTCTCCCTCTGTCCTTCCCCTCCTGCTCATGCTCTCTCTCTCTCAAATAAAATCTTAATAAATAAATAAATAAAGAGGTATAATAATATGAAACTATATTGATGATATAATATTAAGTAGAAAATCAAGTTGCAGAACAAAACATGTAACATGATCACCTACATTAAAACTATACATTAGATATATAAATACTAGCTCTCATTCTTCCTCTCTCTCTACACACGTGCGCAGTCTGAAGTTTTGCAAAGCATATATTTATATATCCATATAGTTTAACATTTTCAATATACATTTAAAAACAAAATAAATAGGAAAAATAACTATATAAAAATAAATTATGATTTTAACAAGCATACCAGAACTGGCAATTTAAGTAAATTAGTGTTATATTCATGAAAATAGAAACTTGGTTAGATAGGGACACCTGGGTGGCTCAGTCGGTTGAGTGTCTGCCTTCCGCTCAGATCATGACCCTGGAATCCTGGGATCAAGTCCCTCAAGGAGCCTGCTTCTTCCTCTGCCTGCCACTCCCCCTGCTTGTGCTCTCTCTCTCTCTCTCTGACAAGTGGATAGTCTTTAAGAAAGAAAAAAAAAGAAACTTGGCTAGATATTATCCTTATTCCAATCATGATTAAAAAAACATTTTTGATATACACCGTTAAGAATTGCCAACTAAACCAACATTGTGTTTTTCTGAATATCCCCGATGAGAGTGTAGATTTCTAATTTGGGATTTTTTTTAACTAGACAGTGACATTTGTCATCGTGTCTGATGAATAAAATTGCTAATGAGCCTGGGTAATGCCGATTTTAGTCAGAACTGTCACAGACTTCTCTCTCATTCAAAGCACTGTGATTTTTTGTTGTTGCTGTTGTTTGGGGGAGGGGTAGAAAAGCAAGGTTTATTGAGCAATAGCAAAGTGATAGTACAAAACTCCCAAGGAGGGAGGGGACCCGAGGGGGTTGCTCCAAAGCACTATAATTTTTTTTTTAAGATTTCATTTATTTATTTGAGAAGAGAGTAAGCGAGAGAGAGCACAAACAGGGGGAAGAGCAGAGGGAGAAGTAGACTCCCCGCTGAGCAGGGAGCCGGATGTGGGCGGACCTGAGCTAAAGGCAGACACTTAACCAATTGAGCTACCCAGGCACCCAAGCTCTGTAATTTTTAAAGGATGTTTTACAGGTAACAGTTCCCTCCTTTTATAGGATATAGAGATGTCAAAATGTTTCCAAAGTCTATTTCAAAATAATAAGCTTAATTATGCTCTGTGGGAAGAAATCTGCATACTTACTAAAATTTCACTGCTGAGGTTCCATTCTTCTAGTTAGCTGCCAATTGGAATAAATCTCAAACTTTTCAGTAATTTCATCAGTGGTAGAAGTTACTAGAAAATGTTTTGCTTATCACCTGAGATTTTTTCTTCTTCCTTCTTTTAACAGTACATCTGTCATTTTATCTCTTTAAGTAACTTCTGAATGTAAAGTACCTCACAAACTTGGTAAGTTATTCCTACACTGGAATGAAAATAATCTTTTATTATTTTTGCCTATAATTACCATCACAGTGAATAGCAGATCTTAAACGTGTTGTTACTTCAAGTCGAAATCCAGTCCAGCAACACTCACAACTTGCTTCCCCACCTCCAACTTGTATTTATCTCTGCATCGTGGCTTAGCTCTATCTCTTTCATTCAATAAGAGGGGAACTTCCTCTGGCCCAGGATTAATCTCCCAGCCCTCTCAGAAACTTGTTCCATTATTTAGATCTGTTCATCATTCTCATCATCCCTTCTTTTCACCCAGCTTTTGCCCCTCAGCATTTAAATTTAAGTCAAGTGTCTCCCATAGAAATGGGGACACAGAAACAGAGAGACAAAGACAATGCCTATGGAGAGAGATAGAAGACCTAGATCCCTACATCTCCTTCCATTTTCTGACCAATCATTTGCCTCCATTTTTAAAACAATTTTGGTCTCTTAAGTTATTCACTCTCACATTCTTCTCAAGCCATAGCATTGAGGGCTTGGCCCCAATCACTCCAATGTAAGTTTTTGTGATGGTCACTAATGACCATCCATTTTCTAAACCCAAGGGATCATTTTCAGGCATCTTACCTGAATTTCTCAGTATCATATATTTTGCAACTCTTCACGGCTTTTTTCTTGAAACTTTTACTTCTGTGAAACCACGCTCTTCCTGTTCTCCTTTTACCTCCTTTTGTGTATTTTGGAGGCTTGCCATTTAAACAGAATTCCATCATGGGCCCCTCTCTCTTCTTGATCTATACACTTATCCTGATCATCTCTTCCTTTGTCAAGGCCTCAACTAATTTTTCTACCTTTTGGCATCCTAATTTTTGGGCCTAAACTGACCTTTGTCCCCTGAACGCCAGTCTAAACTCATCATGTGAGTCCACAGACTCTTATTCTCTATGTTTTCCCCTTTTGGCCAATGGCACCACCAAATTGCTCATATAAAAAACATGGAGTCCTCCTAGAACTTTTCTCTTTCCCTCATTTCCCATATCCATTAATCTTTAAGTTCTGACAATTCTATTTAAGTGCTTCTTAAATATTACTTTAGTGCTTTTTCACTTCTTATCTAGATTCCTATCATAGTCTCACTGGGCTTCTGCCTTTAGTTTTATTGCTTTCAACATAACTTCCTTAATGCCATCACAACAAACTTTCTAACACACAAATCAGTAACTCCCCATCAATTTCTAGATAAAACCCAAACCTAAGGCTGTACAAAATCTGGCCCCTGACTACCTCCCTTCCCAGTCTTATCTTCTCTCTAAACGCCACAGGCATCCTAAGATCTGGCCACAGTCAACAACCTGTAGTTTTGTAAACATACCATAGCTCTCTTCCAATACCTTTCCATTATTTTCCCTTTCTTCTTTCTTCTCAGCTTAATTATTTCTTCTTTGAAAGCATCTGTTTCACTTCTATCAAAATTTATCTTATCGGAAACTCCCTAGCCCCATTACCCAGAATTAAAATAGGTAAGCTTCCTTTGGGAATACATAGATCTTTGCCTCCCTTATTAAATTTGTTATACCAGGACTTTTGTTTGCAAGAAAAAACTAAACCCAAAACAGATTTAAGAAAAGGGAAGGGGGAACTAAAGAGAATGCAGTAAGTTAAAGTCAGTGGAGGGGTGCCTCAGTGGTTCAGTTAGATGAGCGGCTGACTTCAGCTTGAGTCATGATCTTGAGGTCCTGGGATTCAAGTCCCCCATCAGGTGCTCTGCTCAGGTGGTGTCTGCTTTTCCCTCTTCCTCCCCTTCTACCTCTTCCTCCCCTTCTCCCTCTGCGCGTTCCCCAGCTTGTGCACACTCTCTCAAATAAATAAATAAAATTGCTTTTTTTTTTTCAAAGTTAAAGCCAGTGGAAAGCCCAAGAAGTAAATTTTAAAGCATAGCTGAATATAGTGGTTTTACCAATGTCCTCAGGAGTCCATGTATTTTTCTCCATCTTTATCTTTATTTTTCTCTATGTTGGCCTTACTCTCAAGTAAGCTATCACTGCATGGTGGCAAAGAAGGTCATCAGCTGCTTTCTTGAAATTTCCATCAAAAGTCCTAAAATAAGATAAATTAATCCACCAAAAAGGTGTTGGACATAGAAAGGTACATTAATCTACTATAACTCTTGTCATACTATATCATTATAGTGTGTTTGCTTACTGATTTGTGAGCCTTTTCAAGGTATACATTATGTTTTAACTATGTAACCCAATTACTAAGTATACTCATATTAGTGATCTTGTGAGAACTTCATGAGATAACATATTTATAATATTTATAAAACTATTCAACCATAAAAAAGAATGAAATCTTGCCAATTATGACAAAATGGGTGGACCTAGAGGGCATTATGCTAAGTGAAATAAATCAGACAGAAAAAGACAACTACCGTACAATCTCACTTATATGTGGAATCTAAAAATACATAACAAAAACCAAAAGCAAACACAACAAAATAGACAAAACAAAAACCAAGCTCTTAGATAAGGAGAACAAATTGGTGGATGCCACCAGCAGGCAGGGGTGGGTGAAATGGGTAAAGGTACAAACTTCCAGATATAAAATAAATAAGTTATGGGGATGTAATAGGTAGCATGGTGACTATAGTTAACAATACTGTATTGTATATTTGAAAGTTGTTAAGAGAATAAATCTTAAAAGTCCTCATCACAAGAAAAAATGTTTTGTAATGGTATGATTATAGATGTTAACAGACATTGTGGTCATCATTTTGCAGTATATACAAATTTGAATCATTATGTTGTCCACCTAAAACTAATATAATGCTATATGTCAATATTTCAATAAAAAAGCACTTATCATATAGTCAGATATACAATAGACAATAAATATTAGCTATCATTATTGATATTGTTTCACATACGGAGTGAAAAGGGTAGTATGAAATAAGATTTGTTTGTATAGTCAATGTACAGAGAAGTCCATAGACATGATTGTCATAAGACAAAATATTTTCACCTTCAAGTTACAGAAAGTGCACTCAAGAGTGAATTAAACTTAAGAGCATTTTTTATCTCACAATAGCAAGGAGTCTAGAAGACACATGGCTATAAGGAGATGGTTAAATCTGTGGCTAAAACAAATAATCAAGGATCCAGAGTATTGTGCCATCTTTCTGTTTTGTCATGCTCAGAGGGTGGTCACAAGAGTTTGATGAAACTCCTAGCAGCACATCCTCACATACCAGCGGCCTAAAGGCAGAAAAAGGATATTCTCTTTCCATGGATCCCTCTTTTTAAAAACAAATAATTTTCTCAGAATCCTTTCTTTCCCAAGCCAATTATTGCTACATATTGTTGGTCAGAACTGGATCAGAGTGAGACCACTTTAATTCTCAATGGATCAAGCAAGACGTTTTCAAAGGAGGAGGTGTGTTTTCTAACATTTTGGGGACCCTGTCAATATGAAGGTAGGGTTGGGGAGGGGAGGTTGTATATAGCTTTAGTGTGGGCAAAAAATGAACTCTGTACATTTGGTAGGTGTTTCCAAAGTAATATGTGCTCATTGTTGCAATTTAATACATTGATAGTGTCTACAATAAAATTACTCTTCTCCCCTTTTGGCCCCTAATTTTATCCTCTGGTACATCCACAGCGTTTGGTAAGCTGCTTATTTGCTCATACATAATGTGTGGCTCCCCCACATTGAAACATGCCAAATGTATTCTACAACATTTTCTTTCTAATAGGTCCATATTCCTTCCACAGTATACTGTGCCAGTTATCAATGTTATCGCCTTTCAGGTCCAAGACCTCTCTTTGCCCTATTTTGTGATCCTGAAGCTGTCTCTCTTTAAACATTTCTTTTTTGATAGCTGGCTCAATTTTTAGGGTCTGTCAATAGAGGGTGCTGGAGAGACACCTCAAGGCCAGAGTAGGAAGAAGGGATTTCTCTTCCTGCTTCCTGAGTGTGGTTTTGGCATGGCAGCCAGTTGATGGGCCTGGAAAAGACCTAGTAGTGCTTGTATCAGCAGCCTGGAAAAGACCTAGTAGTGCTTGTATCAGCAGCACTCTGGAAAAGACCTAGTAGTGCTTGTATCAGCAGCACTCTGACAAGGTTTTCTGCCGCTCTGAAGTTTGGTCTGGGGACCAGGAGTAGTGCCCTGGTAAGTTTCTTGCTACCAGCTGGCTGCATGTTCCTGTGGCAGCCTCACTCTCCCTGGAGGTCTGCATCTCAGTCTTGGATACAGGGAAGAGAGCTCTTCTAGATTCTTCCTTCCTTCCTCACACTCCTTCAGCCCAAGGAATAATAAATGCTTTAAGCATTTGCTACTTCTCTACTTCTTACAGTTTTCTTTCCCTTTTTTAGTAGATAACCACCTTTTATTGGTTAGCAATTCTTCATATCAAATTTTCTCTGTTCAAATTACTGTTGTGGTTTCTTTCTTCTCACTGGATTCTGACTGATATTGATGAATATACTATTATTTAATTTAACCATGTCCCAATTCATCCAGTATTTATGGTTTTGCTTGTGTGTCTTGTTTTCTATTTATTATTTAATAAACATTTATTGAGAACCTACTATGTGCCACGTACTAGTTTAAACACTAGGAATATTGTGGTAAACAAGACTAATAAAGTCTTAACTTCATGGAGTTTACAGTTTAGAACAAAGATTCAGATAATAAAAATAAATATAGAACAAATGATAGTGATAAATGCTGTGAAGAAAATATGAATGTTTAAGAGACTAGAGAGTAAAAATAAATCAGGATAGGGGAATATTGCGGTAAGCAAGATCAAGAAGGCCTCTGAGGAGGTGGCATTTGAACAGAGATCTGAATGATGGGAAAGAGTTGACAAAAAGCATCCATGTGGCTGGATCATGGTGTAAAAGGAGTAGAGTGATAGGTTATGGGGTGAGTAGTCAGCAGATAATGCAGGAAAGTAGGTAATTCTGAGGGTGATGGGAATCCATTGGAATGTCTTAAACAGAGGAATAAAACAATCTACCTCATGTCTTTAAAAGGCCACTGTGGCTGCTTTATAAAAATAAACGCTCCAAATCACCATGTTGTATGCCTGAAATGAATGTAACTTTGTGTGTCAACTATACTTCAATAAAAATTTTAAAAAATATATAATACATTCTCTGGAGTCAAGAGTAGAGATAGGTTATGCAAGGCTGGAGGCTACTGCAGTCATCCGCAGGGAGATATTGTTGACTTGGACCAAAATGGCAGCAATGGATTCTGTGAACAGTGAAGGAGAATGAATGTAAGATAGAGCCTATAGATGTTGCTGATTAATTATATGTGGAGAACGAGAAGTGAGGAAAGAGAGATAACTCCCAGTTTGGAGCCTGAGCAAATGATTAACTTATTTAGGCCTTCCTTAGCAGTTCTCAAACTTTCTGGTCTTGGGGTACTTTTCTATTTTTAAAAATTATTGAATAATTTAAAAAATACTTTTGTTTGTGTGGGATACAAATATATATATATATATGTATATGTATATACACACACACATATATGTACACATACATATATACATGACAAATAAATAAATAAAATCTTTTAAAAAAAGAAAAGACCCAGACAAGTTGGTACAGCCACTTTGGAAAACAGCGTAGAGGTCCCTCAGAAAGTTAAAAATAGAGCTACCCTATGACCCAGCAATTGCACTACTGGGTATTTACCCCAAAGATACAGATGTAGTGAAGAGAAGGGCCATATGCACCCCAATGTTCATAGCAGCATTGTCCACAATAGCTAAACTGTGGAAGGAACCGAGGTGCCCTTCAACAGACGAATGGATAAAGAAGATGTGGTCCATACATACAATGGAATATTATTCAGCCATCAGAAAAAACGATTACCCAACATTTGCAGCAACATGGACGGAACTAGAGGAGATTATGCTAAGTGAAATAAGTCAAGCAGAGAAAGACAATTATCATATGGTTTCACTCATTTATGGAACATAAGAAATAGCAGGGAGATGGGCAGGAGAAGAAAGGGAAGAATGGGGGGTAAACAGAAGGGGGAATGAACCATGAGAGTATGGACTCTGGGAAACAAACTGAGGGCTTCAGAGGGGAGGGGGTTGGGGGATTGGGATAGGCCAGTGATGGGTATTAAGGAGGGAACGTGTTGCATGGAGCATTGGGTGTTATACGCAAACAATGAATCATGGAACACTAAAAAAATTAAAATAAATAAATAAATAAATAAGAAAAAAAAGAAAACAGTGGGTTTTCTATAGAATAGCAATTAAAAAAAGATTTTATATGTTTATTTGTCAGAGAGAGAGAGAGAAAGTGAGCATAAGCAGGGGCAGCAGCAGACAGAAGGAGAAGTTTCCCTGCTGAGCAAGGAGCCAAATGCGTGACTTGATCCCAGGACCTGGGATCATGACCGTAGCTGAAGGCAGGTGCTTAACAGACTGAGCCACCCAGGTGTCCCTAAATAAATGAAATCTTAAAAAAAAAAGAGAGACAGATAATTGCAGGTATTATTGTTTGAAATTATACTAAAACTTGACAAATGGTTGTTTCTGAAAGGTTGAGCTGCAATGTAGACTCTGAAACCACATCAATGAACTCTTCATAGTGTTATATTAAAATCCATTTGTTTACCTTGCACTTTGAGTAAATCTTTTATGTATACACGATTTTGATCTCGTATATGTCCAGGGTTCCCCAAGCCACACTTTGAGAACACCTGGGCCACATAACATTATTCGTTAATTTAACAAATATATATTGAGTTGTTACCCTATGTCAACACTGTTCTATGACCTAGAAATACAAACAAATGATTGAACATGACCCTTTCCTTCTTAGAACTCATGGTTTTGAGCATATTACCACGGAGGGCTCTTGGCCCTTTAAAGATACCACCTTTGGGAGACAGTTCTTCTCCCAAACAAAAATATTTTGTAAGCCCAAAACTTAAAATCCCAAACCATACTAGGGAGAACTTACTCTGCAAAGAAAAGACAAATGGCACTTTCTCAGGTACCTGAGAAAGTACACAAGTAAATGTAAGGCAATAAAACATGTTTATACACTTAACTTCCTGTGTTTGTGCTATCTTCCGACATCATGATAAACCGCCCATAGAGATTACTAACTCTGACCTCTTCACATGTTTTGGTCAGATGCCAACATCTTTCTTTAAAAAAATTCCAGAATCCCCTGTATCATCTCCAACCTTCTTTATTCTTCCAGGAATAAATTAATAATAAACTATTGCTTCATGAATTGACCTCACACATCAACTCCTTGAACTCAGTATACATTAACACAGCCAGAATGATGTGAGATTAGGGGAAATCCCATATACTTTCTGTGGCTGATCATTTCCTTAATCTTGCCAACTTTTTTTTTTTTTTTACTTTCATCAAACCTATGATATAATTATAATGTTCAACTATAGTGTAGCTTCCTAATCTGGATATGAAGATGGATACCTTCATCAGAAAAATGGAAAAGTTGGTTTCAGGCTATATTCCTTAAAATTTGGTCATGAAAATATGGTTCAAATATTACTATTCAGAAGCATGACTGCCTTATTCTTTGTGCTCATATATGCAACTGCTACATTTTCTACTTTAATTAAACATTTTTCAGGCTGAAAACAATTGGGAAGCCCAAATATGAGGAAATACGGTTTCATAACTTTAACTGAAAATTTCAGAGATAAAAACTTATCAGTCAAGAAATTACACTAAAGATGGAAATGACAATTAAAATTGCTAGTCCAATTAAAGGATAACCTTTAATAAATCACTGAAAAATAATTTCAGTCCCTCATCTTTAAAATGAGAGAAGTAATACCTTCCAGCTCCAGCTGTTAAAGGACTATATGTGAGAGTGAATATGAAGCATCTAGGGCAGTTCCAGCTCTCTACTGGGACTCAACTAATGTTGGTCCCTTTCTTTTCCTGCTTTCTGCACCTTCTCCAAGAATGATATCCTTGGAATCCACTCTTCTTTTTTTTTTTTTTTTTTAAAGATTTTATTTATTTATTTGACAGAGATAGAGACAGCCAGAGAGAGAGGGAACACAAGCAGGGGGAGTGGGAGAGGAAGAAGCAGGCTCATAGCGGAGGAGCCTGACGTGGGGCCCGATCCCACAACACCGGGATCACGCCCTGAGCCGAAGGCAGACGCCCAACCGCTGTGCCACCCAGGCGCCCCTGGAATCCACTCTTCTTGACTGGATAGAACAAAATAATAAATATCAATCACACTGTTAATGATTCCAAGTTTTTTCAAAATGTTTTTCTCTATGTGCTTCACTTTATCCGGTGAATATTTACTGAGTACCTACTACTTGCAAGGTCTCAATAGGCCCTAGAGATATGGCTTTGAATGTGACTGACACATCCTTTGAGTCTCATGGGGAAGACAAGCATCCATCAAATAATTATGCAAATAATTAATTATAAGCATCCTCATTTCGTACCTTTTCTCTTTAAACTCTTTTCATTGAGTAACGGATGATATATGTGGCTTATTTACCTGGCTTATTGTCTGTCTTTCCCACTATAATGTTTGCTTTATTCCCTGCTGAATCCACCAAGATTAGTGCATGACACATAAGACATTAAATGAATATTTGTTGAAAGAAATGCATGAATTATAATTTTAATAAAAACTTTGAAAAAGTTAAGGATACTATATGAGCCTTTAACACGAGGGTTAAGCTAGCATTTCAAACCAGTGATAAAAGAAAGAAGTTTCATTGTATATAAAAGAGAAATAAGGGGCTGGTCATATAGAAATTTAAAGAGGTAATTGATGTCTTCTGAAAATCCATAAGAAACTTAAGTGCTAAAATTGAGATTAGAACATAGAAAGAGAAGAATCAGACCTGTAAATACAGAGAACAAACTGATAATTGCCAGAGGGAAGGGGATGAAGGGATGGGCAAAATGTGTAAAGGGGAGAGGGAGATACAGACTTCCAGTTATGGAATGAATAAGTCTTGGGAATAAAAGGCACAGCATAGGGAATATAGTTAATGATGTTATAATAGCGTTGTATGATGACAGATGGTAGCTACACGAATATAGCATAATGTATAGAGACGCAGAATCTATGTTGTACACTTGACACTAATGTAACATTGTGTGTCAACTATACTCAGAAACAAACAAACAGAAAGAGATTTAGACTGAGTGAAAAAGTTTGTAATTTAGCACTGGTATAAAGAATTAAGATTAATGTAAGAAAAGATATAAATAATTCATTAAACCATCATGGGAAGATACAAATCCCATATGTTAGTTTGAAAGGATCAGACTCTCTAATGAAGTGAGTAATGAGAGAAGTAATTTGACCATTATTTTAATTAAAAACTCCTTTCTCACAGGCTAAACACATAATTAATTAAATTGAGTTCTATGCTTGCAATTTCTCAAATATCTGTGATGGGAAAAAAATACACCTTTTAGCCCATGGAAGTCAAATGTAAGCAGATAGTATCCTAAGCTGTCTGTATAGTGCATAAGAGTCAAAAATCAGGTTTTATGGGCTGGTCTTAAAACAAAAATGAATGCTAAACAACATATATGACTGTATCTAATCTATGTGATCTCAAGAAAAGTGCACAAAGGAAATCTTGGACAAATGGGAATGTGCTACATTCTCTAAAAGTTCCGAGAACAAAATGTTCAGAAACACATTTTCTTCTTGATGTCCCCAAACGGAGATTTTCACATATAACAAACTACCCACTACTGGGAATTTTATTACATTCTAATACTAGCCTGTGTCCATGTAGTCAATCAAAAACAATATAACTTCTTGAAATATGAAAATACTATAATGTAAGATTCCTTTTTTTTTTTTTGAAAGGGTGAGAGAGAGAACCTTAAGCAGGCTCCACACCTAGCATGGAGCCCAGTCTCAAGACCCTGAGATCATGACCTGAGCCAAAATCAGAGTCAGACACTTAACCAACTGAGCCACCCAGGTGCCCTTATAATGTAAGGGGCACTTACACTTGCTAAGAACATTTTATTGTGTAATGCATCAAGGCTAATTCATCATTTAACCCTTTATGGTAAATGTGTTGGACAGAGTTCTGTAACTTTATCATAAACACAGCATATTTTTTTAAGATTTATTTATTTACTCATTTCAATGATAGAGTGCAGTGGGGGAAGGGCAGAGAAAGAGGGAGAGAGAAACTCAAGCAGACTGTGCTGAGCCTGGAGCCCACGCAAGCCTTGATCCCATGACCCTGAGATCAGACCTGAGCTGAAACTAAGAGGTGGAAGCTCAACTGACTACACCATCCAGGCGCCCCACAGCATATATTTTGTCAAAGACAAGGAGAGACTGCTAATTTTTATATTTGTTTGCTTCTCTAAATCAGCTTTTGGATCACATCAGCTGATCCTGGAATAACAAGCTCTGTGCCTGGCACCATGGATAGGGCAAGCCGAAAACCAGTTGATACCAAGGCTTACTCCTGGTGCAAATGGTCAAAGTTAAAAAGCTTTGTATGGGGCTGCCTGGGTGGCTCAATCTGTTGAGCGTCTAACTCATGATTTCAGTTCCGGTCATGATCTCAGGGTCATGAGATCCAGCCTCCATTGGGCTCCGCACTCAGTGAGGAATCTGCTTGTCCTTCTCCCTCCCCCTCTTGTCTACCCC